>NC_143551.1:28242500-28542500 GCF_054136105.1 Typopeltis vanoorti
ATTTACGCTACACCGTTTGGTTTAAAGTGTCCCTGGAACGAATCCTGATCAACTACTGTAACTTCCTTTTCCACTTGAAATCAATGACGTCACTTATTTACAACTAACAAATTATGTCACTTATCTACAGCTGATAACAATGCACACCCATGACACTGATGTCGCTTTCCCAATTTACCCTATCCCAATTTGGTTCATAGTGACCCACCAATCACGACATGAATCCTTATCTCTAATATCGCCCACAATTCCACACGCGAACCAAAACACAAGACGTGATGTCAATGATACTTGTGACCCCAAGGAAATTCCAAACATTCCCATCTCATTACGTTACACACAACATCACACACAATGATGTCAATGATCTTACCCAATGACGTCTCGATTTCTTATCTTATCTTATCTTGATCTTGATCTGGTTCATTACTTTCTTCATTAGTTGTCTCATGAACAATGTATCATATTATTATAAATTACATTATTATTGTAAAGGGTGGCCATAAAATAACTTTCCCTTTATGGAGGCATCTGTAGCTAAAATGAATAAATGGAAGAAGACCAAATTTTATATTGAGACTTTTGAAGGCATGGGAAGATGATTTCTGAAAAAAATATTAATACCAAAGGTCGCCGTTAGAGGAAGATTTGCGCTGGCGGAGCCTGAAACAAGCGGATAATTACATTAAAGGCAGATAAAATGGAATAATAGCATTTCCGTGGTGTAAGTGATATCCGCATCACTCAATCCAGCTTGATATGTGCGGGTTACTATGGTAATAAGAATAACAAAAATTAAACTAAAAGAACAACATGCGAGAAACACAGAAATTGATGTAGTGATTGAAATCATCACACGAAATAATGCTTTATTCATCAGAATCAGGGTACCCTGGTGCACATTCAGGATTTTCAATGTGCTGACCTCTCTTGTGTACAACAAATTGCATCTTAAGTGCGACATGCTCTACAGCTGAGTATAAGCAGCCGGATTCGATGTTCATAACAGCCTGTTTTAAGTTATCTCTCAAGACATGCACTTTGGGAACGCCACAATCATACACAACGGATTTCAAATACGCCACAGCCGAAAGTCACATGGAGTGATGAACAGGTTGAGGTAGCCATGCTGTTGGAAAGAATTCACTGATAACCCTCTCATTACTGAAATGCTGGCGTAGAAGGCGCTGCACTGGAAGTTCAATGTGTGGCAGTGCTCCATCCTGTATAAAAATTATGGAATCCAAACACTGTCTTTGCTGCGATGCAGGAATGACAAACTTTTCCAGCATTCGTCGATAAATCTCTCCAGTAATGGAGCAGGTTACAGGACATGTAGGGGTAATACGTTCAAAGAAGTATGGTCCTATTAAGAAATCGGCTGTGAAGCCACACCATGTTTACTTTTGGAGAATGCAGTGACACTTGTTGGATCTCTTGGGGATGTTCAGATGCTCAAATTCTGCAGTTGTGAGTGTTGACCGACCCATTCAGATAAAAGTGAGCCTCATCATTCCACAATATTCTCCAATGCCAGTCATTTTCGACCTCCATTAAGGCAAGAAATGTTAGCGCGATGTCATTCACTTATCATAATCTGTGGTAGTTAGAGCGTGCACACGTCTGAACTTATACGGATAGAAGTGAAGCATTTTCCATAACTTTTTCCAGACTGTACCATAAGCCATATCAAGTATGCGAGCTATGGCACGAGCGCTTGGACCAATACTGGTCCCTGTGTCGTCGAGCACCGACATAGCAACGTCTGTTACTGTCTCTTCTTGCACTGCTTTCCGACCTCTGCCAGGCCTAACTCCTACTGATCCACTTTCTTCAAACTTCTTAATCATAGCTCTCAGTGCTACAACTGACATAGGACCTGTACACAGGTTATGAAGCGTTCTAAATTCCCGAAGGGCCACTACGGCACTGCGCTGTTTAAGGTAAAATAACTTAACAAGTAAAACATGCTGATGCAAGGTAGGACTCATATTCAGCACAATTCGTCAGTCATTCGAATAACTGCCTGAATGTTCCCAATCCCTTTTTAAGTGGAATTGGTGGCGCTGCTGTCACGTTCGCACAGTAAAATTTGCATAATCCATTTTACCTGCGTTTACTGCAAATATTTGACTGCTTTCGGCTCCATCAGCGCCAAAATTTCCCCTATCAGCGACTATTGGTGCTAAATCTTTTTTTCGAAGAATCATCTCTCAATGCCTTCGAAAGTCTCAATTTCGTGACTTTCCGTGTATTAGTTTTAGCTACAGATACCTCCAAAGAGAGAAAGTTAATTTATGGTCCCCCTGTATTTCTAACGCTCATTTCGTATTTCTGTGTAATCCAGTAACACTGACAGCAGAAGGCTGACCATTGTTTCTCACTTTTCTCCTTCTGGACACACTTATCTGTGCAATCAACAGAGAATTTGGGGTAGTCTGTGCCATATTCAGAATCTCTCGATACTCGCATATTCCTAACTATACAGCATCCCTGTCGTTTTATAATCACAATTGCGTTAATGGATGGTACAGCTCTTGTATGCTGCTCTCTACGTACATTTGTCGAATGCTTTATGCTCGAAGTATGAATTCACAGAACGCGATCACTCTTTTATCATTTTTATTTCTTATATCCTTACAAAAATGTCCAATTATTTCGACAATAATCTTTTGTCTGATTGCGTTTTTTAACAATTCAACAAGAAATAGCTCTTGGCTGTTACTTGTATTCATCAATTCACTCAATTGCTCAAATTACCGGTATTTATACCTGTATGCGTGCGTCCTCTGTTGGATAATATGTTCTCATAGTGACAATTTATTCCAGAAATAATGAGCAACGTTTTAATAACCTAGCACTATCTAACTCCAGCTTTCAGTAGAGGTCTTCTGTTTCTTTGTTATCCGCATAGAGACACCACTTCGATCTACTCACTTTATCACGACCTTCCAACTGTGTCGTCATAAAGTGAGCATAACTGTGTATAATCATCCATTTTTTCTGTTTTTTTTTTCTGAAGAACTCCTAAATCTAAATTTCGATTATAAACTATTTTAAGATTTCCTGATATATTTCAATTAAACTCTGTGTCCTCCATGATTCAAACCTAAAAATCTTAGTTTATTATTCGACTACATGCACGTAGTTTTTACTAAATATCGATGGGCATTTTGGATTTTTCGATCAACCAATACAGGGCAGAATTAATCACATGAATATTCCTTATAGACCCTGCAAAAATATTTGAAAAAACCTGCGTATGGCGAGAGATTAGTGTATAATAATGTTGTTCCCGATTTTTCAACAAAAAGTACTGCTTTTTATTGGTAATACATTTTCAAACACAAAGTACTATTTCTTCGTTAATTATCACAGGAGGTCATTGATAGACATACCATGATTGCAGCTGCTGTAGCAGAGTTGGCTGGTGGTCCACATTCTATTTCCTTCTTTTGCAATGCTCTGGAGAGTTGATCAGTGGTCTCAATCAATTTTACTCTTTGTAAGATAGTCAGGTGGGACAGAATACAGCTACTATAGCAGGACACCATGATCAAGACAAAAAGCAGCCAAAACAAAGCAAAAATCTGGAAACTTCTGGAATTAAAGAAGGATCTGATCCCTAAATAGAGGAGGAAACATATATAAATTCATATTAATTTCTGTATGAAGAGGGATTTTATTTGTCAATCTATTTTTAATTTAGTATAACGTCTCTTAAAATAATGATACGTACTTAAATTGCAAGCAAATCAATTCACAAAACATATTCAACTCTCAGATACAACATCATTGAATTTCTGGAATCGAATGTAGTGAAAAAAGAGTAATTAAAGTAAAGAAGATTATCTTGATGGTGGAGTTCAATAATTTTTATTACTGGAAGGAATTCTGTTTTCTATTGCGTCTCAATACAAAATCAACTGTTAAGTGATGTAGTACGTGTCAGAAGAAAGATGTAATAGTACTTTTAAAGAAAGGAAATGGTACAGTAACTGATAAGTACTGAAAACCTTACTGTTGTTCGTTTCTTTATCTCAAAGGAAGCATTATTTCACCGACAAACTCTTAGATCATATCACTGAGTAACGAAAACTCTTGGTTACACCACTATACAGGTCATTATAATATCTGAAAATTGTTAAAACATGTATACTCACATTTGATAAAATATTGTGATTGCTACAGACTTCTGGAGATATGCGACTTGCATGTTGTTAAACTTAAATATGCAAGGCCCGTTTCTGAATTATCAACACAATAGATAATAAAGATTAAGTTAATAACAATGTTTAGAATTTTATATTATCACTCTCATTACCGAGTGTAAAACGGAAGCAAATGATTTAAACAGCTTACCTTTTGAAGTTATTGTACTGAATAGCAACCAAAGTACTTCGCTCAATGGAACTATGGAACTACTAGTTAGCCTATGCGAAAATATCAAGATCAAATATGATGCAAAACTAAATAACAGAAGTGACATTATGAATAATAGCCAGACCTATAAATGAAAAATGTTTGAAATTATGAAAGTATACCTTTGAATAGGGATCTAATGTCAATTAAGAAAATTATATTTTTCACTATATACATTAATAAGATATATTTTCGTTTCAATATTATAATTAAAATATATTATATTAATCAATATTCATTAAGATAAATACTAAATGGAATTTATCTACTCCTTTCTTCTACCTATTCTAGTCGTAATCACAATGTGTGGTTTTCATTCTGCAAACTCTTGTTGTTAACACTGGAGGAAAATTCGTCCGTACATCTAACTGTATTTCAGATATAATGTATTGTATGTATCAGGGTTTAGTACCACACGATAGTAATTTGCTGTATACTCTCTCTCTGTTTCTCTGTCGCTCACTTTCTGTACCATGAAGGTTTCTTGATTCATTCGAACCCTGGAGCTCAACTATCACAAAGGATTGAAGGGTAGAACGATCTACCCGCTGATCTTCAAAATTCAATACAACTTTTCCTTCCTCCTTTTAAAATAAAATGAAATAATGAACTTATTTATTATTTATAGATATCAAAAACATATTCCGGCAAGAAATAATATGATTTTGAAATTTTTCTCTCTCTCTCTCTCTTTATAACCATTTGAATGAATCTACATTTTTTCGACAGATTATGCTATCTATTTAAATACTTGTGAAGATAATTTAGAGTGTATTTTAAGCAATTATGTTTATAATGCTGTTCACAATTAATATCAAGGACAGCATTTACTTAACTGAGAAAAGACATTTATCTATATTACAAATGGGTTGCTGAAAAGAAGTTCTTCACTGCTTCAGATGAATTCCCTTGCTTTTATTTCTAATCTCTCTATGTATGCTGATATTATGCAGTATGAATATAGTGTATCTTAGTTGTACTTGTAGTACATGATATGATAACACCCTTATATGTGTAGTAAACAAAATTATATTTTAGAATTAAAATACACAATTGTGGATTATATAAATGTCACTATTCTTATATAATATGGTAGTAAACCAGATCTTATTTCTGCAATTTCGTCGTTCTTAAAAAAATGGCACCGATTAAAAAATTAAAACATTATATCGCATTTCCTTTTTCTTAATTTTACTTCACAAACTGAATAAAATCCTGAAAGCTTGGAATGTTTCTACATTTCTAATAGCACACTTTATTTTATTATTTCTGTCACTATGTTTAGTCTCATTACGTTGTAATATGCTATGCATTGCTGATAGAGTGAATCCAGGAAGTGTGTACAATCTCCGTGATATTCTTTAGCCTGTACAATTATTAGTCTAAACAGCAGTATTCAATGATAGCCTATTTCTAACCACGCAACGCAACGCACTGTATATTCAAAGAAGAATGTCAAGAAAAGGAGCCCGAAAATACTGATTATCGTGCTATAACAATCATTAACTTTTTCATTATTGTTTTTAATATATATTTTGAATTTACTTGAGAATCAATATTCACATAAAAACAAAGTGACTTACTAGCAATGAAAATGGCTTAAATATTGCAGTTGGGGAATATATCTCGTCAGGTCGTCTGGTCATAAAAACAAGCCTGCTATTGATCACTGGAACAACATCGGCACCTAAACTTCTCTCATAGTTCAGTGTTGACAAAATACCATTAAGATCTACGTCCTGAAAAATAAGAAGAACGGCATGATTTGCAGGAAATTTGGCTGTATATATCATGTTCATGTTAAAAGGTTTGTTTCGAAACAAAAAAGCAACGCGTACATGATTATGCACCATACCAGCCAGGCCGATAAAACTTTTATTTTTTATACCTCCGAACTTCCCGTACGGTGATCTTTTAAGCTTGTATCTAGAAAAACAAAAATATTAAAATAATATTATACAAAAATTAATGAGTGGTATTTTCCTAATTTTATTGTTATGCATAGTTTAATAAATTTTGAATGAATTTGAAGAAAATATATATTAGCTGATCCCTATTTAATAGATAATTCTTTATTCATCCTAACAATGATAGGTACTAGCTTGGGACAGATAAAAAAAATAAGCTATAGCTCACCATTGTAATTTTTACTTAATGGTATTTCCACAATGCAATGAATAGACGATATCATTAGCATGCCCATCATCATCATAAAATGAAAATAACCTCATAGACGTTCTTCGTGTGGATAAACATATTATTATATTATATTATACATGTTGCTAATTAGCTGATTAGGATTCTGGATTTGAATCCATCCTAAACACGAAGAATGTCTTTGAGGTGATTTTCATCTGATGATCACTTTTAAAAATGTGACGTGTGTATGTGTTTGGGTGTGTGTGTACACTGGCGCGCGCACACACGCACGCACACACACACACATACACACACACAGGAGAGGCTGTAAAGCTTACAGAGAATAAATGTCGTTTAGAGTTGGGATTAAGAAAAATGTACCGTAAGTTGTTATTGTTCTTAAATAGCATAGATTGTCTTCTTTGGGAAATACAGGTGACCCTCGTATAACGCGGATGTTAGGTTCCATAAAAATGTCGCGTTATATAAATGCCGTTATGCGAGACTCAGATCACATAGAAAAAGTAGGGTAATGTTCTGAAATGGTTTTTTTTTTTTTAATTATATAAACAACAATGACATATCCAACAAAAAAAAAATTTTTATTTAATTCAGGTAACAAATACATAGTATAACATTATAAAAATTACAAATTGTGCGTAAACTTCTTGGAAATAATGCATAAATGCTTTAGGAAAAATGCAATAAAGTGCATATCTTAATCGTCATCACTGTCTTCAAAACGAACATTTCGAAGATGTTCTTTATTTTCAAGTTACCGGACCTCGTCATCACTTGAAATCTCTTGGACATCATTTGTATTATTTTCATTGCATACTTCGGTTTAATTATCAAGAAGTCAGTAATTAGACTTTGCTTACCGCTATGCTGCAATTTTTTATTAAGTTTATAACATGAAGCTAAACAAATATCCAATTGTCTTGTGAATTTTCCGGAGCGTTCCATTGTGGAATCATTATCGGTAAAGTAACTTCCTAACTTTCTTGCCAAATCCAATCCTTCTGCCATTTTCTTTAAATTGAATTCTTTAACGGATTTATCGCAATCAGAATCTTTGGCAGAACCTTCTCGGCCATTTGATTCGACGTCCTTTATTAATTGTACCAGTTTCACCTCATTTAAATCTATTTCTCCTCAATTAATTCACTAATTTCGTTTTCAACCCTATTGCAAAAGCCCTCTCCACCAAAAATGTGTTACACGTTTATTATAAGAGTTAGCTCGGCATCCACTGGAGGTATGAAATTTTGTTCCAGAACGGCTTCAGGCCATATATTTTTTTTCAGAAAGCTTTCAGCTTAGAGGGTTATAACTCTTTAATGGACAGAGAAATAATTTTCACACAATTCAATATTGAAAACTCTTTCCATGCTTGAGGCAGAGTCATGTTTGGATTAGATTCCATTTTTTACAAAATCAACTGGAATGTTCGACGAATATAATATGACTTAAATGTTGATATTATTCCTTGGTCGAGTGGTTGAATAATTTAATTAGTATTAATCGGCAAAAAAGGTTACTGAATATGGATATTATTTCTGGGAAAACTTCCATGTTACTCCTCTTAGCAAACTATTATATTTACGGCTATTTTGCCTGCTTCTGTTTAGGAGTGCCCTGTTTAAATGTCATTGGCTTTTTAACTCATGGATTCTTAGGGCATTGTAGATGCACATTTACCATTAAATATATGTAGCATAAAGGAAGAGAAATTTACACATACCTTTTTCCTGGGTGTTGTGTCTTGTCTTCTTTCTGCGATGTGCATACTACTGCAATTATGGTGTTTTGGTGTGTGTGGGGGGGATCTTAGGTAATGTGGGAGAATTAAAATAGAAAATAGAAAAAAAAAATCGGGTCTTTTTGTATAATATATATATATATATATATATATATATATATATATATATACACACACACACACACATATTATATTATTAGGGATGAGCGAAGCGTTAACCTTCCCCGACCTTATAAAACAAATTAACAGTACCCTACACACCCTAAAAAATGAAAACAAAATAGACAAAACCACAATGAAAAACACAACCCCCCCGCACCACACACACCCCTTGTATGTTCGGACAAATAAAATCCCATAAAGACAGGTACCGATAAGGCCAATAGTGTTCCACAAAAACACGACTACAGCATCTTTATCAAAATTTATAGCGAAACTTCTCAAACCATTAATTACAACGTTTAACTTCATGATGAAAAACACGGACGACCTTTTCAAAAAAATAAATAACCTTACCCTATCCCAGGAAGACATTCTAAATTCATTGGATGCGGCCTCTTTATACACCAACGTGGACGTCCCCAGAACATTAGAAATCGTACACACACACGCACTACTCACAAAAGACCACACCCTACACTCTCGTACTAAACTAACGCTTAATGACATTATATTGGTATTTGTCTTTCTTTTAATATGTTAAATAATACGTTTCTTTTAACTTTGTCGAATGCTTTTTCAAAGTCAATAAATGCAATATGTGTTTCTAAATTATATTCTCTTCTTTTCTCTATTATTAATTTTAGGCAAAAGGCTGAGTCTATACATGATCGTCCTTTTCTAAATCCATTCTGTATCTCTAGAATTAAGTTTTCGGAATATTTAATTAGTTTGTTATTTAAGATTCTGCTATATATTTTGTAACAGGAATTTAGTATACTGATACCTCTATAGTTTTTAGGGTCATCTCCATTACCTTTCTTAAAGATAGGAATCATAATTGCTTTTTTCCATTCTATTGGGGGGGATACCAGTTGAGTAAATTTTATTTAAAAATAATAAGAGTCTTGCTTTGAATCTTGTTCCTGCGTATTTATATAGTTCTGAACCTAGCCTCTGAATCCAGAACATTTAAACACTAAAAAACGCAACATCCAAAAGAAAAATCGAATGCAAAGCACAGGGAAAACAGAAATAGCTGATCACGCCCTTGAACAAAAACATAGCTTGCAAATCGAAAAGGCCATCATAATAGACAGACAAGACAATGAAACAATGCTTAGAATATCGGAAACAATAGCCATAAAATGTGAAGAGAACACTGTCAACGTCCACAGGCCCTACATAATCTCTGAGGTTTGGAAGCTTCACAACTTAAAATTGAGGTCACATCCCCGACCAATAGGCGATAACATAAACATTTCAACGGCAGAAACACCTAATTGACCTGACATAGCATCTACTTCCTCCATGAGCTCAGACGACGACCAAGCATAGTGTAAACGGTCAGCAACCCGTCAACCCCTTTTCCCGCAAAACCCCCTCAAAAAATAAGTTGCTGTTTTCAACCCCTTTCACCCTTTCCCACGCTATATAAAAACGCTCCGCCCATCCTTAATAATATAATACATATGTATATATATATATATTATACAAAAAAACCGGGTTTTTTTCTATTTTCTATTTTAATTCTCCCACATTGCCTAAGATCCCCCCTCGCCACACACACACACACCAAAACACCATAATTGCAGTACTTTGTACATCGCAGAAAGAAGACAAACCACAACACCCAGGAAAAAGGTATGTGTAAATTTCTCTTCCTTTATGCTACATATATTTAAAGGTATGCTACATATACTTCTACGATGCCAAAAGAATCCGTGAGTAAAAAAGCCAATGATATAAGCGCCTTCGAAGCGCAATTGGAAGAACCACGGTACATCGTGCCCTTCGATTGGAACAGGCCTAAATTTAATTCTCGTTACAACGGGAGGAATCTTTATCTAATCTTAATCGATTTTCAATGGAAGGTGAGGTAGCCGTTCTCATACGGAGGTAGCAGGGGTTTTCTCCCGGAGACTCTGGTTTTTAATCCCGTATACAGGCAAATCGGCCCTTCAGAAGACACCCACTTTACAGACATAGAATACCAGTTGTGGTGGTGGTGGAGGTGGTGGGCGGTAGATTGCGTTGATGGAGATGATTCGTAGTAGAGGTTCGGTGTAGTGGTTGAGACAGTTGTATCAGTTGAGACAGTCGTAGGTGTCCTCCCGCGAAGGGTTTTCGGACTCCTTGGAGGTGTCAGGAATAATAATAATAATAATAATCATTTAAACAGGGGCACTCCTACACAGAAGCAAGTAAAATAGCCGTAAATATATAATTATTTTATTCGAAATATTCGAACGGCTTAAATTTGTTGGGTGGCCTGGTGCGTTATTTGTAAATAAAAATTGTAGAATTTTGAAGTCGGTATTCTCTTTATTTGTGTAACTTTCTACATCGGATAAAAAAACACTTGAAAAACAATTTTCAAAGATGCCAGCTGTAACCCATGCCTTTTTGTTGACCCGCCAATAAACAGGGTAGGGTAGTCTTTTTCCTTTCATAAAAAGAGGATTTGAGGATCGGTAAATAAACATCGGTTTTGTCATGTAATCACCTGGTGCATTACTACAAAACAGTAAAGTAATTTCATCTTTGGAAACTTTGAATCCAGGAGCGGATCTTTCATTTTTCGAAATATAGGTGTGTTTTGGCATTTTTTTTCAATATAACCCTGATTCATCCGCATTGAAAAACTAGTCTGCACTGTACCCACATTCTCACTGTACAACGTTCTCCTGAGTATTTCTGGACAGATTCTACGTCTGCTGATGCTGATTCTCCCTGGAGTTTAAAATTATGCAAAGAAAACCGCTTTTTAAAGTTTTCGAACCAACCCTTACTGGCACAAAATCCATACTGAGAGCTATCTTATGAAGAATCTTGGTCACGTTATTTTAAATGTTTATAAACTTTGAGAGCTTTTTGTTTAAAATGATTTCCTTCCAAAGGAATTTTCTTTTGAGTGCAATCTTCTATTCAAATCATTAGAGATTTCTCCATTTTTTCTATTAGAATATCGCGTACACAAACAGCGCGCTTTGCACTTACTGTTGACCCAGCCATAACACTTTCTCGGATTTCATCTTCATTTTGTTTGATTGTTCGAATTTTTGATTCATTTAAATTCAAAGTCCTTGTAACAACTCCTAGTTTTTCTCCATTTTTCCAAACGATCCAAGATTTTAATTTTTTCTTCGAGAGAAATTAATTTTCTTTTCAATGTTGGCTTTTTTGCCCTTTTGTTGCATTTTTAGTGGCTATTAATTTAAAAATAAATTTTTACGTAAAGCATTACATATTAATTATGTAACTCACCATAAAATAAAGTGCTCAGCTTGAGATTAAAACACTTATGATTTTTAATGCGCTTTCCTTGCAGAAAACTCTTCGTTTCGAAGACAAAATGTTCAATAATAACCACTTTATAAGGAAAACAACTAACGTACATGCGTGCTAAAAGGTATTTCCACTAATATAAATTCGCTAAAATATATGAAAGATATTATATTGAAAATATAATATATTTTATGTATTATGTTAAAATACATTGAAGAATATATGAAAAGATAAAGGGTTACTCCAGTTTGTAGACGATGTTATATCGAAACCGCGTTGTATAAGTACCGCGTTATACGAGAGTTACCTGTACTTTGTACATTATTTGCATAAAAATACATTGCAGGGTTGCGCACGTTACAACTAAAATGATTAGTTTATAAACCCAAAAGAAAAAATGAATACATAGATATATTTACTTTATGTTGTAGTGATTCGCATATGCAAGGAATAAGAAGCCATCTCGCCCTCCTTTTATAACATTTTCTCCATTCTCCTTAATCCCCACATCGAACAATAGAGGAAACTGCTAAGAGAAAAGCATATATTTTTAAGTAAATAATTCAATATTCCTTAATACAAATAGCTCTATTATGCCGTAGTCTTTCATGAAATGTCTTATGATATGTCTGTATTCTTTAATTTGTTATTAAGAAGAGATAACGCGTAGATCAGAATTTTCTGCCAGTTAAAGGTGATATCTCTTATTTGCCCTGCATTTTTTTTTTAATTTGGAATTTATATTTTTATAGAATGAAACTATCTGAAATAATTTCAGTAAAGAATTAATGATCACTGCGTACATAATTAATACATATAACGAAAACTGAAATAGAAACTTTTATTTTACTTATTGTCAAGCGGCTGCCAATATTAATCCTCTTCAATCCTATGTGCATAATTCAGTGAAATATTGGTAGGGTCAGCCTTCATTCAACCCTTATGTCATAGTTGCACACAAGAAGCTCTGTTTGTCTGTACAAGACTACTCAGACGACGGCAATCTGATTCCTCACACCCTGTCTTACCACCATAGTTACGCCTCTTGGACAATTAAGTGAACCATTTTTCCACTGATTAAACCACACACAATAAACCGTGACTAAGTATTTTGCAAATACGCTGCGTAAGTGACGTTTATTTACTGCGTAAGCGTTTGTAATTCACGTAATTCATAATTCAAAATGTAATTTGTAATTCATAATGTAGTACACGCATATTCAAATATGAAAAAAAAAAATAGCTTTTTATGTTCATGTTGAATTGTCAAATATTTACACGATAAAGAGATTTTTAAACTAAATGAAATCACTTCTCAAGATATGAATCATATGAATGTTAAAAAGTCTTATGAATCTTTGATATATACTTTTATATTAAGAAGACATGCTTATCTCTCACGGAATAGTTAATGTTTAACTGGACAAGCAATTTGTGATAAAGTAATGGAGTGGCAATATAATATACTTACATAAACGAAACCCACATTCAATACTGCTCCTCTTAAATTACTACATCCGTTTAACATGGACGACTTAACCAACTGAAAGTCGTTTGCAACTGTAAAGTCAGCAATTACTTTCTTTGAATTTGAAGGAAGGCATGGCCTTCTTATTAAGAGAATGGAGTAAAACATGCTGTTCTGAGAACAGGATAGATTGTTCTTCACCGCTGATACCTGTAGCAAAATGGAAAACACACAGTTTTATAATAAACATGTATTTCCATAAATTCATTATTTACTGTTAGAGAGAGTTACATTTATTTAGGTATTTATTCGAAAGCTCTTTTAAGGGAGAGAATATTTTTATTTTATTTTTATTTATTTATTTTTGTTTAAGAAAGACGATAAACTAGCTGTTCATGAAGCACAGATGAGTATTTTTAAAAATTCTAATTCTTCCTAATACAACAGGGAAATCCTATCATGAATATGGCCATTTTAGAGAAATCTCATTGGGATTATGTGCAAGGATAACAAATTCACAGAAAGTACTGTTTTAACAATACATCAATAACAGTTAGAGAACATGTGTATTAACTAATTGGCAATAGCATATCAGTTTACTGAGTACCCTCTTACCTTCAGACCTTCTCTTAACCTAGATGAGATAAAATTAACATAATAAATTCCAGCCATACTCTTTCGGAAACGACTTGACAATATCCTGGTTGATAGTATTGAATCCACAAAAATGAACCATCTCATGTAATATTTTATAGAAACAGGCACCTGCGATAAAGAAAACTACATGTAACCATGTTATTTAAAAATTGCACAAGGAAAAGCAGAAAGAAAATCATAAGCTTGTTTTTTGGTTTTACTAAAATAAATTTTAAAACAATTTATTTCTTAGCTACTGAATTTATAAAATATTATCAAGAGTAATAATACTTCAATGTTATTGATATTGCGCTGGTGATATTTGTTTGGCAAACAGTTTGGTTTTTATTTCGAACTATGCAATTCTCTGCTGTGGAAAATAGTTTTTGAAATTTCGTTTCGATATTTCTTTATCTCTAAACAACAATAAACTGTGTATTATCTCAAACCAATCAAGTAATGGAAGTATTTGAAGTGGTTTTAGAACCTTCTTTCACCTGGTTTCTCTATTATTTTTCATGCAGTAACTCAGTTTCTACTGCACATATTTTCTGTGGTTACTAATCGTTATAACCGACATCAGGAATTCCTATCCAATACTCTTTAACAAACTGAGCCTGTATAGGTTAGTGGAAGTGGGGCATAAATCCTTTGCGCTAGGCCGCTTGAAGAAGATACATCTAATTTCAAGTCTAGTTTTAGAATAGAAGAATTTTATTCTAAGCCTTTCATCGACCGGTTCCTGAGTCGATATCCGGGATGGGAAAGCGGGGATTTTTTTTTTCCATGAATTCAAGAAAATCAATCGTAGAAGCCGCATTATTTCAGCCAAAAACATATTCTTTTAGTGTCAGGTGCAAAGGGATGGCGGCATTTCTTTACCCATTGCACTCGTTTGCTGCTCATAATAAGTGATAGTCTTGGGCCAGGTGAAACTTTGATCAGGATGAAGATTGAACTGTCAACTCAATGTCCCAAACTGAGATAGGATTAATAAAATCTTGCGTTTCCTGTAAGGGAATAAAATGCCTTAACAGATTTTTTTTTAAATTTACACGGTTTTAAAATTTAGTTCCAAAATTTCTACTTTGTGTTATGTTTTCTGCTTTACAAGAGCCCAATCTCTCTCTCTCTCTCTCTCTCTCTCTTCTTGAAAAGTTGTGGTAACAAAAATATATATACAAATACCATGTCTAAGTATTCTAATGTGCTTTCTTGATTGTCCGAGAGATATAGCACAAGCAGCTTCTGAACCTTTAAAGAGTATCGCTTCTGAGTGAACGGATTATAGATGGCATTAATCATGTTGAGTCCGTATCGAAGGTCAAACATCATAAAGGGATATTTTTGCATGGATAACTCAGTTGTTATACAGGAAAGCATTCCAGAGTCTGCAAATATATAAAGAAGATTTTCATGAAACGAACCACGAAAGTTATGCTCAAAATTATACTCTTTTAATTAGAGAAAGCAGAATCCGTTATTCTCTTTCTTAAACAAATTGTCACTTGTTCATCATTTCTTCTAGCAATTATTTTTTTAATTAAAAGGAAAAGAGTTATTCACTATTTTATTAAGTATTTAGGCTTAAATTATTCAGTAAAATTAGTATTCAACATAAATCCACCATAAACCTTTTCCAGCCTATCGATTAAGCATAAAATTTATCATCGTCAGATAGAGGTGTTTTATTAAGCCAAAATGTCAATATTATATAATATTGTGTGAAATTTTACAATTATTAATTTGCATGTAACTGGTATGGACTACATGAATGCATTCAGTTTCCTTAATCTCTATAAGAGTGTTTTATAATTTTATTTGTGATGTTCTCAGAAATGTCAATGAACCAAATTTGATTCATTTTCAAATCAGTGAGTGCTCGTTTCATTCCTTAGACGGATATATAATATTGTATAACTGGATCATGAGTGAGCGAATATACTGCATATATTTCATGCGTGTCATGAAATAAGATTGACCGAAATACTGAACTTCTAACAATCTAACTATACAGGTCACCTCAGAAAGAGGTTATGTACTCTGCATAGAGACTAAAGAGAGTTTTTATTTTTGTCATTTGTGATTTGAATACACATCGATAACTTTCCTACATTCGAAGAAAATATGGTGGAAAAGTTTCCTGAGAATGTATACCACTTTTTGTAATGTGCCGTTTAAGGAGATTATTGGGAGTGTGGATATTTATGATGAAAGAGGAATTGAAATGATTCAAGTTGAAATGAGATATACTTCCCTTATTTAGCTAACTTGCACGTCAACCAACATTACAATAGCTTCCTTTTCGATTAAGATTTCAAATATTGTAGCAAGAGAATGTTTATTTTCAAGCAAATACTCTATAGATTGCTCATTTGAATGCAGTCAGAATTATTCACAAAAAATGTTTCTGAAAAATAAGATTAAAATAACTCTAATTTCTATTGAATTTTCTCAAGATTTTGGTGATATATATACTTGTGAATGAGCAAAATTTATAAAACTGTGAAATAATATATTCCAAAAATTTTAAAGAGCAAGTACTACAAATATATTTATTCTCTAATTCTACATTCCAATAACAGAAATGACGATGATGCAATTTTATAGAATTCCTAAATGTACTAGGAGAGAGTAATTGGAACCGTTTGCTTAGCAAATCAATAGCTTATCCACTCTCCAACCACCAGTTATGGATATCAATATCCTGCAGACATTGATATTGTTTTTCCTCTTTTTTAACTAATTTTTCCTCTTCTTCATAAAAATACTCCTCATAAAAATACGAGGTCCTGCAATAAACTGATCCAACAGTGACAAATGAGAAATCAGAAATTTAAAAATTAAATTACAACTACAGCAGTTGCAAAACTCTTGATTGTGGTGTACCAAACAGATGTGTCTTAGGACTTCTGCTTTCTTAACTAAATAGTAAAATAAACGCCTTCGTATGTGATCCGGTACTAATCTTCTCTTTGGACAGAGACGGACGAATACAAACCATGGGGAATGTGCTGATTTTTAAAAGTAACAAACTAGTTCCAGTCAAATAAATCCATTATTGGAAATTGAGGGCAAATTCAAATTTCACCGGTAAGGAAATAGAAAATGTCAATGTAATAAGTTATTTTGAATTAAAATTGATAGAAATTTAAACTGGAATCGGAATTTCATCGATATCGTAATTAAAGTAAGGATTATGTTACACAAGCTTTACTATTTAAAGAGATTCATAAATTTAAACATGTTTAAAAAAATCAAAAAATGTCATATTTGGTCTCTACAGCAGCTTTTCTAACTTATGTAAAAATATATAAAATCTTGCAAAGAAAAATATATAAAGTTGATACAGATTGAAAAACAAAATCCTTAGCTGACCTACAGTACAAGTGTATTATCAGAAAAAGTTTGAAAGTTGAAAGGTTTAAAAAGTTTGCTGCAAGGTGTTCAAAGTAAAAGCACCTTGTAGCAACTCGTATAGGTAAAGTTGATAAGGCTCTGTATTACTAAAAACCTTGGTAGTTCAGAGTCTAGCTACTCACTGAGGAGACCTCAAAAAAGGTTGAAACCGATCTGGGGAGTGACTCCCCCACCCATAATGTATAAGAGTATACATCACTTAGTGAGATGTGTTTTACATTATGGGAAATACTAATAATAGTGATCAGAGATTTTCCACCTTTACAACGAATTTCCCTGGTGTTGTACTACCTTCAGATTTGAACTAGGTTCAGCCGCAAACATAACTGTTTTGCTTACTTGGGAGAAGGAGATAAAAAACAAAGTTTATAAAATTATTTGGTATCTTTAATTATACTTAATATATATTATCCCCAAGGTAAAAAAACTTTTCACATCTTTATCTAATCCAGAGTTTCTTATTCAAATTAAAAGCACCTTGTAGAAACTTGTATAGGTAAAGTTGATTAGGCTCTGTATTACTAAAAACCTTATACATAATTTGCTAATTATGTATAAAGACTGTCTATGTTGTTCATACTCTTTTAACCCTCAATGTTTAGTGTTTTTTCTTTAATAATGTCACCTGAAGAAGGCTGAAGGCTGTTGGACGAAACTAGTAGTGTGTTTATATTAAAACCTTTTTCCTTAAATCTCGGTTCTAGTCATTCAATTTTTTCATGTGTAGGATAGGATAGATAAACCATATTACATATATTATTTCTTAGCTCATTATACGCATCTACATTATTGCTCTTGATAAAAAACTATAACGAATACATTAATTTCAACAAAGATATTTTCATAAGAGCATAAAAGAGATAGTTGTAAATCAAATAAAGAAGCAATTTAAATATTATATTTATTTATGTCCAGAAATATTCAGTATAATATCTTTAAGAGTAAGAAGTGAAATCAACTCAATCAAATATTAAAAAAACTCTAATCAAATAATATTTATTTCTCTACGGATATGAGGATTATCTGTTCAATCGCATATATTATTGATTTTGGATAAAGGTTTCTAGTATATTTTATTCAAATCTTTTATTTTTTTCGAAAATATATCATTAGTGGTATGGGATGCACCCTGAATAAGATCAAGATCAAGATAAGATAAGGAATCGTCACATGATTGATTTTTCATCTGATGACGTCATTGTATGTGACGTCATCAGATTGGAATATCTGGAATTTCACTGGGGCAGATGTGTCAGTGACATCAGTTTTTGGTCAGACTTCTGTTTTTGTTCACATATAGCATTCTGGGTGATGATAAAGATAAGGATTCGTGTCGTGATTGGTGTGGGAGTTTGAACAAGATCAAGAAATGAAAAGGTACCATGTCATGGATGTGTGTTGTTATCAGATGAAGACAAGTGACATCATTTGTTAGTTGTAAATGAGTGATGTATTGGTAATTGTATATAAGTAACGTTATTGTTTTGAATGGAAAAGGAAGATATATTAGTGGATAAGGATTTGTGTCATGATTGGTGGGGGCACATTGAACAAGATTAAGATAAGATAAGAAATCGTGTTCATGGATATGTGTTGTTATCAGATGAAGATAAGTGATGTTATTTGTTAGTTGTAAATGAGTGATATTGGTAGTTGTATATAAGTGGTGTTATTATTTTGAATCTAAAAGGAAGATATTAGTGGATAAGGATTCATAGCGTGAATGGTGGGACTATCAACAAAATAGGGGTAGGGTGAATGGGGAAGCCACGTCCATGTCATAGATATGTGTTATTATGAGTTGTAAATAAGTAAATGGTTTGGATATTGCATTATGAGTTATGGGTAGTATAAGATTAAGTTTGGAATGTCTGGACATTCGTTTAGAGCGCTCCCTTCACTCAGGGAAATGATGTGGTGTGTTCAGTTCACGTGTAGCATTGTGGGTATTTAAAGATAAGGAATTGTGACGTTACGTGTTTGGAAATTTATGGGGAACATATGTTTCTGTGATATCACGTGTTGTTTTTATTTGTCTATGGAATTGTGGGCGATGTTTTTGAGATATGATATCTTGGAATTTCCCAGGGTGACAAACATCTCTCATTGTCATCATGTTTTGTCTTTGGTTGTGTATAGATGGCAGTACTAATTTTCCAATACAGCTTGGGATATTTCTTTCCTGTTAAAAGACTATGGGAATTCTTAGAGTATAGTAGTCTAGTGGCAGTAGCGTTAATGCTTTTCTGAATAATTTAATTATATGATGGTGTCACTCAAACACACACACATTTTTTTGCCTTGGTTATACATATATTATTCTATATTCATATTCTAAAGACTTTGGGGATTCTTAGAGTAGAATCATGATGGCGGCATTGGTTAGGCTTTTCTGAATAACTTAATTATATGGTAGTGTCCCCATAATCATCCACACACATTAGACAAGAAAATCACTAATGTATCCATGGTGATACTCTAATATGTACCCTATTATTATTCTTATGAAAAAAAACTATTCAGTATTAGGATTGTGCCTACCAAAACATACGAGTAGAGTTATCGAAATTATAAATATCACTTGTTATGTTTAAATTTAAAAAAAAGTTAACTTACATTTCTTTCAAGAATGGTACATCTTGGAACTATCTAGTTTTTTTGAATATTCCAATTGTTGATTTTTAAAATATATTCACAGCACAAAACACAAACATAAGGTCTGAAAATGCAGTAGATACTTTGATCCTTATAGTTACTGTAGACATCAGTAGTAGTCCAGGTGCTTTGAACATGATCAAGATCAAGATAATATAAGGAATCATGACGTGATTGGTTGTTCATTTGATTCATTGTGGGAGAGAAATCATGAGATTAAAAGGTTTGGAATTTCCATGGAGGCATATGTGTGTGTGACGTCACGTTGTTTGTTTTGTTCACGTATGGAATTATGGGTGATCATTAGAAATAAAGAATCGTGTCGTGATTGCTGGTGAACTTCTGACAAGATCAAGATCAAGGTAAGATAAGGAATCATGACATGAATATTTGTTGTTATCAGATATAGATAACTGACATCATTTGTTAGCTGTAAATAAGTGATGTTATTGTTTGAATGGAAAAAGGGAGGTATATTAGTGGATAAGGAATTGTGTCGTGAATGTTTGTTGTTATCAGATGAAGATAACAAAAACAGAAGTGATGTCATTTGTTACTTGGAAATAAGTGACGTTATTGTTTTGAATAGAAAGGAAGATATATTAGAGAAAAAGATTCGTGTCGTAATTTGTGGTGCATTAGTGATTGGAATGTTTGGAATTTCCAGAAGGCATATGTGTGTGTGACGTCACGTTACTTGTTTTGTTCATGTATGGAATTATGGGTGATGATTAGAGATAAGGAATCATGTTGTGATTGGTGGTGCACTTCTGACAAGATCAAGATAAGATAAGGAATCGTGACGTGCGTGGGTGCTGTTATGAGATGTAGATAAGTGACATCGTTTGTTAGATGTAAATAAGTGACGTTCTTGTTTGAATGGAAAAGGGAGATATATTAGTGGATAAGGAATTGTGTCGTGATTGGTGAGACACTTCTGACAAGATCAAGATCAAGATAAGATGAGAAATCGTGACGTGAATGTTTGTTGTTATCAGATGAGGAGAAATGACATCATTCGTTAGATATAAGTGACGTTATTGTTTTGAATGGAAAGGTAGATATATTAGAGATAGAGATTCATGTCGTGATTGGTGGTGCACTAGTGACAAGATCAAGATCAAGATAAGGAATCGTGACATGAATGTTTGTAGTTATAGAGTTTGGAATTTCGCTGCGGCCCTGGTCTGTCAGGGATATCACATGTGAGTTTGGTTCATTTATTGCCTTGTAAGTGATATTTAGAGATAAGAATCATATCGTTATGTGTTTGGAAATTTCTGGGGAACACATGTCTCTCTGTGATATCATATGGTGTTTTGGTTTGGCTATGCAATTGTGGGCAATGATTTGAGATAAGATATCTTGGAATTTTCCCAAGGTAACACACATCTGTAATTATCATCATGTTTTGTGTTTGGTTGTCTACAGATGGGTGTACTAATTTTCCAATACATTTTGGGGTATTTCTATCCTGTTAAAGGTTGGGAATTCTTAGAGTAGAGTAGAGTCGTGATGGCAGCCGTGTTTAGGGTTTTCTGAATAATTTAATTATATGCTAATATCACTCAAACATACAGTATTTTTTCTTCTAAAGATGGCTATACTAATTTTACAATACATTTCTTTCCTGTTAAAGGGTGGGAATTCTTAGGGTAGAGTGAGTCTAGTGGTTGCCATGTTTTGAGCTTTTCTGAATAATTTAATTATATGCTGATGTCGCTCAAACATACACTTTTTTTGTTCTACAGATGGCTGTACTAATTTTCCAATATATTTTGTAGTATTTCTTTCCAGTGAAAGGGTGAGAATTCTTAGAGTACATTCTTGATGGTGGCTGTGTTTAGGCTTTTCTGAATAATTTAATTATATGCTGGAGTCTCTCAAACATACACTTTTTTGGCTCTGAAGTTTTGATTATCAGTTAGAGGCGACATTACTAAAAGATTATTGGCAAATGACAACCTCTTTTTCGAATTAACGTTATCTTGTTTACAAGTGTTTGGGTAATGATTTTTTTTTAAGTTTACATGACGAGAAAAAACCAAACGGTATTTTAAAAATAAACCGAGACTTAAAAGGTTCAATAACTTTTTGTATGTAGTCTAGAAATTCTAATGATAATTTAAATTTACTTACAGTTTTCCAGAATGATTCTTCTTAATGCAAATAGATATTCCAAAATAGTTCAATTTTTATCCACACCACAACACACAAAAACACAATCTTCAAAGAAGAAATTTCTGTAATAACCTGAAAAGCTATTTGACTTTTGTTCCTTAGATTTTCTGTCCATTTGGTACACTATTAATTCCTTAGCATTGGGTCATACGATGTTTCTGATGTGACTATATGTTTTTAGCATTCATTTTAGCATTGCGACACACATATCCTAAGTCGTGTGTTTTTCATCAGTAATATCTGGCAGCGAGACGTATTCACCTCTTTCATGACTCATATTCTCTCTGATGTTTTGCGTGGTTTTATCAGTTCGGGGGAAGTACAAATGTTTTTCTAGCATAAAATTCTTATGAAACATATCCTAAAATTATTCATTTCTGATTAAGGATTTTATACAGTTATTGTTTTCAAGTAGATGGCTTGTTTGTTTGTTTACATTTTGTGTAGCCAGGAAACTGGAATTTATTTCAAACAAATATTAGCTCTGAAATCTCTCTTATTCAGTCACCAATTTTGTTGTACGTAGGTGAGAAATTGTGTGTTTAGGTAGGAATTTTTCTTTCCCATGGGAAATTATTGCTGTAGTAAATGAATGCTTATATTTATTTTTTTAAAACTTATATTGACTATTAATTTTACCTGCAATTACTTGTGCTTTTAACCTATTTCTGTAACTGAAATTTATTTAATTAATTTATTTTTTTCTTTAGCATTAGGAATTTTAAACGCCCTTTCAAAGTTTTGAAATTCATGCACGTATTGTTTTCATTATTTGGTATCATTTAAATGAAGAACGGGTCTGATCATTAAGTTAGTTAATGTTTTTTGATTTTTCACTTCCAATGGTGAGTATTTTTTGATATATGCATGTTGATTCACTTGTTATCTGTATGCTACGATACATTTTTATTTATACAACAAATTTTTGAAGAGTTTAGTAACTTCATGGGTTAAAATATCTATTGTCCCTTTGTAAATAACCAAATTCTAACAGTCGTACTTTAAGTACAATTTTTTTTCTAGTCTATTGGACGTATCTACATATATAATAAATAAATTGTCACTTTTTAGGTGAAATATTCTCCAATAAAATTCTGCCTATTAATTTAATACCCATTTCTTTGTGCTTCCAAGAGTTGACACAGTTTCATTGAGTGGATTTAAAAAAAAAGTTTCTGGTTAGTTTGTGGCATGAAATTTTTCAAGGAGAAAAAAAATGTTATGGTCTTGCTTAAATTTATATAACACATCAACGCACCCAATTTGTTCATTTAAATTTACACATTTTATTTGAATTAAATATTATTTACAAATTGTATTTACTGAATCTAACATACAGAATATAAATAAAGTGAAAAATACAAGTTTCTTCCCATGCTTGTGGAATTGCCGTCATGTGGTTTTTGACAATGGGACTCATCTGAAAGTTAACTTTAATCTGGTGATCATTGGGAATTTATTACTGTAGTAAAATTAAGGGTTAAATATTTTTTTTTTTTTAAACCAATACATATACTTCTGAGAATTAATAAAGCACAGAATCTTTGGTTATGTTTCGAAAAGCATTTAAAAGTGCACATTATGTTTTCATGTTTTGGGCATCCAATTTCATTTAAATCAAGAACAGGCCTCCCTAATAACCTCCTTAATATTTCTGATTTTTCTCTTCCTCTGGCGAGTAATATTTAATATTTGCATGTTGATTCTATCCTCCAATTTCTTAGTGATTAAGAACCAATTTCCCATTTCATTTGATGGTTATATTTTATTAACCAAGAATTCTGTTTTTAATTCATTCAAGTAATTCTTTCCAACTGTAAGGTGATTTTGTCAATGCATACCATAGAATAATTCTATCAGAAATACAAATTTCTTTAGGAAATAAATTTGAAGTCTTATTCAAAAGAATTTGGCAATCAATTATTCCAATGATAAGTTAAAATTTGTATTTTTAACCCACTGTCAATTTTTCATAATCGATTTGGTTCATTCATCTTCTTCTTCTTCTTAGATTAATTCATATGGCACCACAAATAAATATTTTATTATTATTATTATTATTATTATTATTATTATTATTATTATTATTATTATTATTATTATTATTTAAAATTTAAATTTAAATTTAAATTAATTTAATTTAATTAATTTAATTTAATTTAATTTTAAATTATTACATAAAATTTAAAGTACATACAAGTTTGAAGTATACGCTGGTCAACTACGCGAGGAGAGAACAAAAGAAGTCGCCATATTAGAAATTACAGCAAACTCATCAAACATGAAATATGAAGTGCTATAAATACCAAGAAGACTTAACGGGGGAAGAAAACCACGTAACATGTAGGAACTGCCAGAGAAACATGCATTTTCTATGTTCAGGATTGTCTGAGTCTACTTGGCAGAGAAAATCACACAAGAATTGTGACGAGTGGAAGTGTCCCCATTGCAGAGACAACAAAGGAATGTCGCCTTAGACTGCAGGTAGAAAACAGCACATGCAGAAAACAACCACAGGCAGTAAACAGCTATAAACAACTGAGGGAATTAAAAACAAAGAAAACAACAATGGAAACCCAGGTGAGCCATCTTTAAATGCATTACTTGAAAATATATTACAAAACCAAAAGGACTGTCTAATCGATTTTGTTGGAGAACTATTTAAAAAACATACTGCACAAATTACAGAAAAATTTAACCAATATGAGGAATGTATTAAATTTAATAATAACTCGGTAGAAGGTGCATTACAGACCGTAAGAGAAATTAAAAACTGCATTAAAGAACTAACGGAAAGACAGCATAATTTAATTAAAGAGACAACGGAACTACGGCAAGAAATAAACTCCTTAAAGCAACAGTACGAACTCTCAAACCAACAGCAGCACAAAAATGATCTCCTCATAAATGGTTTCCCAGAAATAACTACGGAACATCTAAGAGACATAATACAACTAAGCTAAAAAATTGCTCCTCCCATTGAATCAAGAGACATCCAGACAGTGTATCGGTTACAACAAAAAAGGAAAAGAGAAAATAATACCCGTCCTTCTCCTGCCGTAGTGCGACTCACCAACAGCCCAACAAAAACTACACTTATAAAAGCTAGCAGGATTAAAAAACCAGTAGTCAAGGATCTGAAAGGTGACCAGACAATACCCCAATATACTTGTCAGAATACCTAACGCCATATTACCAGAAAATATTCTACCAAGCAAAGAAGGTAAAAACAGAAAACAATTACCAGTTTATATGGATAAGATACAGCAAAATATTCCTAACAAAGACAGAAGACGCAAAACCAATCGAAATAAAATCCGTAGGTGACCTCAACAGGCTGCCACATTGAAAGGAATATTGACAACTCGTAAAGAAGAACAGCACACCAACCAACATGAATGCAGATCATCAAGCAGATGTAATCACCCCGGAACATGATAACTGCCACATTCTGAAATCAATAGTAGAATGGAAACAACTGACAATCCCCAAAAAAGGACTATCTATTCTCCACATCAACATCAGAAGCATTCAAAAATACTGGCTGACCCTGCAAGCTTATCTGAAGGAAGATATAGACGAAATAGACATTTTAATACTGACAGAAGTATCACCGACAAACGAAGAGGCATCCACCTACCAAATGGAACACTTCCAACAACACAAACACTGCAGACAAAACAAAACGAGGCGGTGATATAATAAAATTTACCAAACAAAAACTAGAAGTAACAGAAACAAACTATAAATGAGAATATGCAGAAAACATATGTATTGAAATTAAAAACACCAAACAAGAAAACTCTCTGATATTAAACGCAATATACAGACCACCCAACTTAAGCACCAAAAAATTCCTAGACGAACTAAACAAATGGCTTTCAGCCACGAAAATAGGCACTTCAGAATACTTGATGAAAATAGGAGACATTAATATAAACTTTAGGAACATAAATAACAACACGTTAGCAATACCTAGACTTATTATCGGCATATAACATAACTCCATGCATACAGTCGTATACACGAGAAGAGATAGTCGGAAACATAACAACCTCATCCTGCATCGATCACATAAATATAAGGGCTCCTCCAAACAGCCACACAGCAGCCGTCATAACATGCAAACTGGCAGACCATTATTTCACAGCATTACAGTTATACACCGAACCAGAAACCATAAAAATCACTGAGACTACAAAACAGTATTATAGCATTCTAAACGAAACAATAGTAAACGATGAAATCAGAAAAACAGACTGGATGCAGATGGCATCTTTAGACTCTGCTGAAGCTATATATAATAATCTTAAACTTGCATTGAACAAATTATATAACAAAGCATTAACAAAAATAAAAATACGTCCCCAAACGAAAAAAATCCATGGATAACAGACAACATACTAACAGACATAGACATACAAAGAAAAGATGACCTATGGAAAGAGCTTAAGAAGTCTCCGAACAATATCACTTTAAAAGCTGAATACAAAAGAAAACGGAATCTCCTAATCACACCCATAAGAACGGCAAAAAGAAACTATTACAGCAACAAATTAACAACAGCTCAGAATGACATAAAGGAAACCTGGCACCTGATTAATGAAATGCTGGACAATATACACAGAACCACTGCCTCAGAAACAATAAACCACAGCTTTGCCTGCGACCCCAAATCTCTCAAACAGTTGGCAAACAACTTTAATCAGCACTTCGTGAACTCTGTCCAAAAGCTACAAGAAACAACCTTTCCTCACACAAACGAACATTCTCCACTAGGTCCACAAGCAACCCAGTCGATGTGGTTCCCCACAGTAACAAAAGAAGAACTATCACTGGCCATTCAACAAATTAACCTTAACAAAGGAAAGGAGATAGACGGAATCAGACCAAAAGACATCAAGAAACACTCAACCAGCCTACTTCCAGTTATTCAAAAACTGTTAAATAAAATCTTCGAAATGGGACACATACCTGAAACACTGAAGACTGCATTAATCACACTCATACACAAACAGGGAAAAAGAAATATTATAAGTAATCGGAATTGGAGGTCGTCTACTCCAGTGGTTTAGAGCATACATGAAAAACAGAAAGCACACCATACGTATAGGATCACCATACAGCAAAGAGGTACATGTAACCTGTGGATAACCTCAAGGAGCTGTCCTATCTCCCATTCTATTTAACATATACACACACGAAATAAGCCAACACCCCCTAGAAAATAAAACCTTCCAGTACGCAGACGACACGGCCATAGTATCCATTCACAACAATGCAAATATCGCTTACAAAAATATGCAACACGACATCAATCAAATCACTAACTGGTTAACCAAAAACGGAAAAAAAAACCAGGGAAAACAAAGCTAATGGTATTCAAAAACCCCCAAACCCTGCCCATAGAAACTAAATATCTCACTATCCAACATTCATCCTCCTATACACAAAGCGTAGAACCTAAAATCACAACCATCGCACAGATGAAAACAACACGCTATCTCGGACTTCACTTCGATGCTGATCAAAGTTGGAATAGCCATACAAACTACCTACATACAAAGCTTAGGATAATAGCAAGCAAACTATACAGATTAAAAGACATTGCCCCAACCCACATAAAAGTACTAATCTATAAAATATTATGTGAAATCCTTTTAAGATACGCAATCAAATCATACCATTCTGCGCAGACTACAGACTTAACACGTTACAATGGTTGCAAGATAAAATGGCAAAACTGATATTCTGGGAACAACCCACTTTTATGCTGGAAGTACGGACAAAACACAAAATATTTAAGGTGAAACACTTATACTACTACACAGTCATGTTAAAACATTACTACAGCCCAACATATAGAGTAACCAGAACAACAAATCAAATAACAAGACCACAGTCAACAAACTACATAACATATAAGTACAACAATCACCACAGCAAAGCCACCCGAAACTTCTAAGTACCTGACATGCTAAACAAACTGCCATTCAACAACAGAAACCTAGGATCATACAGAGAGCTGAAACAGGCACTGTATAAATATTATAGCGAGAATGAAAATTAGAGCAATTCCTGTTTCTCTCTCTCTCCCCCACATGCACACACACATAAACCTATGACAAAGCCCCTCTCATAAACCACCACTACAAGAACACAAAGAAACAAACACACCATGTGTAAAATCAACCCTATTTGCACAAAAAAAGAAGAAAAAAAAGTTAAACTGTAATAGCAGTTCAAGTCTTCCAAGCACGTACCAACAAACAGTATAATCAATACCTGGCTTTTGATCATTACAGGAACATAACCATGAAACCATCACCATCTATCATCTATTATATTCCTCAGATAAGCTTCGAGGAAGAAAATAATTAACTTGCAAGTATCTGTTAATCACAATTGTAACATGTTATAAATATTATATATATATAATTATTACAGCATCTATGTATGCAATTTATATGAGACTTAAAAAATAATAATTAATAAATAAATAAATTATTATTGTTATAGGTATTATTAATATGTATATTCTATATTCAAAAATTCTGAATAATCTTATTGTAAATAAAGCACTTAATATGATAAAAAAAATTGTGATAATATCATTAATATAACATTACTATTTAACATCAAAAAATAATGCACTAAATTATTCTTATTATTAAAAAATTATGTAAATAATTAATTACATTGTATGTTATGAGAATTAGGAATATAATATTTGAACTGCATATGTGTAAATACTGTTGTATAATCACGCTTTTTCAAACCTCGAAAAAATAAGTAAACTACAACATGTAATATAATATAACTTGTGTAACTCTAATCTATATAATTGTAAATTATTACTGCAAACAAACTATGTTATCATCATTATTAATAAAATCTCATTATATGTAGCACTTAGTGCTGAACCTGTAAAATAATATACTCAATGTTACTCAGGATGATAATTGCATATATGTAAATATTTGAGAGATCAAAAAAAAATTATTATTATTATTATTATTATTTGATTAATCGATTTTGTTGGAGAACTATTTAAAAAACATACCGCACAAATTACAGAAAAATTCAACCTATATGAGGAATTTATTAAATTTAAATTAACTCAGTAGAAGGTGTATTACAGACCATTAGAGAAATTAAAAACTGTGTTAAAAAGCTAACAGAAAGACAGCATAATTTAATTGAAGAGAAATCGGAACTACAGCAAAAACTAAACTTTTAAAGCAACAGTACGAACTCTCAAACCAAAGGCAGCACAAAAATGATCGCCTCATAAAAGGTCTCCCAGAAATAGCTATGGAACATCTAAGACACCCCGTTGAATCACGAGACATCCAGTCAGAACATCGGTTACAAAAAAAGGAAAAGAGAAAATAATACCAGGCCTTCTCCTGCCGTAGTGCGACTCACCAACAGCTCAACAAAAACTACACTTATAAAATAGCTAGCAGGTTAAAAAACCAGTAATCAAGGGTCTGAAAGGAGACCACGACAATACCCCAATAACGTCCGAATACCTAACGCCATATTATCAGAAAAGATTCTACCAAGCAAAGAAGGTAAAAACAGAAACCAATTATCAGTTTATATAGATAAGAGACAGCAAAATATTCCTAAGAAAGACGAAACACAACAACAACCTCATCCTGCATCGATCATATAAATATAAGGGCCACTCCAAACAGCCACACAGCAGCCATCATAACATGCAAACTGGCAGACCATTATTTCACAGCATTACAGTTATACACCGAACCAGAAACCATAAAAATCACTGAGACTACAAAAAAGTATTATAGCATTCTAAACGAAACAATAGTAAACGATGAAATCAGAAAAACAGACTGGATGCAGATAGCATCTTTAGACTCTCCTGAAGCCGAATATAATAATCTTAAACTTGCATTTAACAAAATATATAACAAAGCATTAACAAAAATAAAAATACGTCCCCAAACGAAACAAAATCCATGGATAACAGACAACATACTAACAGACATAGACATACAAAGAAAAGATGAGCTATGGAAAGAGCTTAAGAAGTCGCCGAACAATATCACTTTAAAAGCTGAATACAAAAGAAAACGGAATCTCCTAACCACACCCATAAGAACGGCAAAATGAAACTATTACAGAAACAAATTAACAACAGCTCAGAATGACATAAAGGAAACCTGGCACCTGATTAACGAAATGCTGGACAATATACACAGAACCACTGCCACAGAAATAATAAAACACAGCTTTGCCTGCGACCCCAAATCCCTCAAACAGTTGGCAAACAACTTTAATCAGCACTTCGTGAACTATGTCCAAAAGCTACAAGAAACAACCTTTCCTCACACATACGAACATTCTCCACTAGGTCCACGAGCAATCCAGTCGATGTGGTTCCCACAGTAACAAAAGAACAACTATCACTGGCCATTCAACAAATTAACCCTAACAAAGGTCCGAGGATAGACGGAATCAGACCAAAAGACATCAAGAAACACCAACCAACCTACTTCCAGTTATACAAAAACTGTTAAATAAAATCTCCGAAACGGGACACATACCTGAAATACTGAAGACTGCATTAATCAGACCCATACAGAAACATTGAAAAAGAAATATTATAAGTAATTACAGACCCATCGCCACGCTCTCTGTAATCAACCAAATCATGGAGCGCGTCGTGCATCAGAAACTCTCCACATACGTTGAAAAATTTCAAATCATACCCAAAACACAATATGGCTTCCAAAAAATAAAGGAATGGCAACACTCCTGGAAGATTTCACAGATCTAATAAACGCTGCATTGGATAAAAACAGAATAACATTAGTGGTATTCATTGACCTAACAAAAGCATTTGACACACTAACACACAAAACCTTGTTAAGGAAACTAACCCATATAGGAATTGGAGGTCGTCTACTCCAGTGGTTTAAAGCATACATGCAAAACAGAAAGCACACAACACGTATTGGATCAGCATACAGCAAAGAGGTACATGTAACCTGTGGAGTTTAGCAAGGAGCTGTCCTATCTCCCATTCTAATTAACATATACACACACGACATAACCCAACTCGCCCTAAAAAGTAAAATCTTCAGGTACGCAGACGACACGGCCATAGAATCCATTCACAACAATGCAAATATCGCTTACGAAAATATGCAACACGACATCAATCAAATCACTAAATGGTTAACTGAAAACGGCATATATATAAACCCAGGGAAAACAAAGCTAATGGTATTCAAAAACCCCCAAACCATGCCCATAGAAACTAAATATCTCACTATCCAACATTAATCCTCCTATACACAAAGCGTAGAACCTAAAACCACAACCATCACACAGGTGAAAACAACACGCTATCTTGGACTTCACTTCGATGCTGATCAAAGTTGGAATAGCCATACAAACTACCTACATACCAAGCTTAGGATAATAGCAAGCAAACTATACAGATTAAAAGACATTGCCACAACCCACATAAAAATACTAATCTATAAAGCATTATGTGAAAACATTTTAAGATAAACAATCACATCATATGCATTCTGCATAGATTACAGACTTAACCGGCTACAATGGTTGCAAGATAAAATGGTAAAACTGATATTCTAGGCACAACCTCTCTTATGCAGGAAACACGGACAAAACACAAAATATTTAAGGTGAAACACTTATGCCACTACACAGGCATGTTAAAACATTACTACAGCCCAACATATAGAGTAACCAGAACAACATATCAAATAACAAGACCACAGTCAACAAACTACATAACATATAAGTATAACAATCATCACGGCAAAGCCACCCGAAACTTCTACATACCTGACATGATAAACAAATTGCTGATCGAAAATGGAAACCTAAGAACATACAGAGAGCTGAAACAGGCGCTGTATAAATATTATAGCGTGAATGAAAATTAGAGCAATTCCAGTTTCTCTCTCCCCCACACGCACACACACACACAAACCTATGACAAACCCCCTCTCAAAAACTATCATTACAAGAACACAAAGAAACAAACACACAATGTCTAAATCCAACCCTATTTTCAAAAAAAAAGAAAAAAAAAAGTTAAACTGTAATAGCAGTTGAAGTCTTCCAAGCACGTACTATCAGATAGTAAAATCAACACCTGGCTTGTGACCAGTATAGGAACACAACCATGAAACCACCACCCTCTGTCATCTATTATCTTCCTCAGATAAGCTCTGCTAAGCTTCGAGGAAGAAAATTATTAACTTGCAAGTATCTGTTAATCACAACTGTAGCATGTTATAAATATTATATATATACAGTATATATATAATTATTACAGATTCTGTGTATGCAATTTATCTGAGACATAAAAAAAATAATAAAAATAAAAATAAAAAATAATAATAATAAATAAATAAATAAATAAATTATTATTGTTATTATTATTATTAATATGTATATTCTATATAAAAAATTCTGTATGATCTTTATTGTAAATAAAGTCACTCAATATGTTAAAAAATATTATTATTAAAAAATTATTATTATTATTATTATTATTATTATTATTATTATTATTATTGTGTATATTCTACATTAAAAAATTCTGTATAATCTTTATTGTAAATATTAGAAGAACATGTGTTATAAATACATAATATAAAGGCAAAAAAATTGTTTTTAAAAATTTTAATTGAAATTCAATGTAGAAAATATAGCACTTTGTGTTGAATTCTCTAAAATTATAAGTTGCAATGTCATTCATGTTGTTTATTGTATGTATAAATACTTTAGCAGATCAAAAAAAAATATTATCATAAAAAATAAATAAATAAAAAAAATTATTTCACTGATTATTAGCTCTGATCTTATATTTTATTTTATCGTTCTGTTACGAAATTCTAAACAAAGAGAACTTTTCACAAAGTAACTTTCAAAGAATTTTGAGGCACACCCGTTATTTTTACATTACTAAACACAAAACACTAAACAGCACCTGCAGTGAATGAACGATAACCTTAAGTCCAAAATCACTCGACTCTATGGTTTGTTCTTATAGTACTGTTTACCCTTACTATATGCCCTACCCTGACCGTTCCTTCAAAAATGAAACTTTTGCACAGATCACTCAACGACATGCTTTCTCATACTGTTGGTTGGATATATACTGTTGGTGTGTTTTTATCTTACTTTGTGTGGGAAAAGGTAAAATTTGTATATCTGTTATCTGGACAGTACAGTGGTTTTAATGGGTATTTTATTTTTGAATATCTTCTTGACAAAAATTTCCAACCCAGTGTAGTGTTTGACGGATTGAAGTCACTTGCTGTCTATTATGACCCATTAAACATCATATATTTCTTGATAGTTTTTCCTACAATAGTGCATTTTCTAACGAAACTACCACCCATGTTCGATCTCCCAGAAGTTCGTAAGGGTTTCTTTCCTCATAAGTTTCACACATCCGATTCTCTGGATTATCGCGGAGTCAACCCCAAAAAATCATATTTCCAGCCAGAATTTATGAAAAAAAGAAACTTGTACTTCAACTAGAGGAACACTAAACATACAAACTATTGTTTTAATACTGACCATTTACAAACATCTTACATTATAGCCTACCAGTTTCGCTAGAAAACTCTCTGTCGTTTTCAAGCATTTTTTGGAAAAACATAAAAACTATTAAATGCAAATTGAAAGGATCATAAAAACGTTGTAAACAAAGTAGTAGCTAAGGTTACAAGTTCGCGTGACAGAGACTGAAAGGACTTATTGTTCTTATTCATTATCACGCATGCGTGTTTCTTGTAAAAGTATAATGTGATTACTGGCTAGCTGTAGTTCAGATGGATTTAGAGAGAGGATCAGGTTTTTCCACGAACTGTATAGAATGGTACCCTGATTTCTGTTGCGGTTTCCACCGGTTATTAACACTACTGTGGCTTGCTTGAATAAATGATGTCTGTAGGCGTCATCCAGATATGGCGTGGAGCTGTATTGCCACTCTATCGTGTGGTTAGACGTACAGAAATGATGTCTAAGCCATAAAAGATACTTCTGTTGTGGTTTATATCACCAACATATTCTTTTTGTCTGATTTCTAAACTCCGTGAAGTTTGTCCGATGCAGGCAAGACCACAGGAGCAAGGAATTCGAGATACTCCTGGATATTTGTAGAATGGCAACTTATCTTTTGGGGATTGTAAAAACTGTCTGATGCTGGTGGTTGGTTTTAAGACCACTCTGATGTCGGCTCTTAGTATTCTGGCTATTTGATAAGAAATTGACTTGGCGTAAGGGATCGCTAGTGTAGGAATGTGCTGGGAGCTTAATTCTACTTGTCTGGGGTTGTCACCGTATAGATATTTTTGATGATGTTTGGAGGATATCCATTTTGTGATAATGTGTCGGCTATTATTGAGAGTTCAGCCTGTGTATCCTCCTCTTCTGATATAAATTTTCTGGCTCTATTTTTCAACATGTGGATAATGCTCAGTTTGTGTGTCCTGTGGTGGTTTGAAGTATAATGAAGATATCTTCCAGTGTCTCTAGGCTTTCTGTAAATACATAATTTGAGAGTATATGATTGTTTCTTTATCAAGATGTGTAAAAAATGCAGTTGGCTTCATTTCCACTTCTAGAGTGAATTTTATCTTGTTATGTATTGGGTTAATGTTTTTCACAAACGAATTTAGGTTTTCTAAGCTGTCTTGCCTTATAATTAAAATACCATCAACATATACCTCAGTAATTTGCTCACGTATTATAACACAGTGACGGCTCAACTGGATAAGAGTAATGTGTTTACAGTGATTCTACTGGACCTTGCTAAGGCCTTTGACAGGATACCACATGGAATTCTAATCAGCAAAATGCAGCATATGGGGATGGATATAGGATTGGTGAGATGGATAGGAGGGTGGTTGATTGAGAGATATCAGAGAGTGGTTTATTCAGGAGTAGAGTCCAAAAGATGGGCTGTGACTAGTGGTGTACCACAAGGATCTGTTATTGGACCACTGCTATTTAATTTGTTCATTAATATTTTAAGAAAGGATCTGAGAGGAACAGTTCATTTGTTCGCAGATGATGCAAAGTTGGGTAGGGCAATAGTGAATGCGCATGATGTTAAAATTTTGCAGGATGATTTGGATAGATTGAAGGTCTGGGCTAAGGGGAATGGATATCAATTTAATGTGGCAAAATGTAAGGTTATACATTTTGAGGTGAGAGGATTAGCAGCAGTTTACTACATTGGTGGAACTGTACTCCAGGAAATTGATGAGGTGAGAGATTTAGGAGTGTTGGTGGATAAGGAGTTGAAGTTTAGGGGCACATTGCAAAAGTGGCCAAATCAGCTAATCAAATCACTTGGTTGCTGAAGAATACTTTGACGAGCAGAGATAAGCATGTTATTATTCCTCCGTATCGAACCCTGATAAGACCCCATCTCAACTACTGTGCCCAAATTTGGTCACCTAGGTTTCTTCTTGATGGGGAGGAGGTTGAGAGGATCCAGAGGCAAGTGACCAAGATTATAGCAGGTCTGTGGAAGGAACCTTATGAGAATAGGTTGAGGAATTGTGGGTTGCAGAAATTGGTTGATAGGTGTAGGAGGGGAGATGCGATTGAGATATTCAAATTTCTGAAGGGTTTCCATAAGATTAATTCAGAAGATTTTTTTAAGGACAGGGCTAGTGGTTGGAAGACTAGGGGATATCCATGGAAGCTGGGCAAGTGTGTGTGGTTAGTAAGGATGTTAGAGCTGGGTTCTTTACTTTTAGAGTGCTGAATGAGTGGAATACGCTGCCAGAGTCTGTAGTGGGCGCTACGACAGTGAATGAGTTTAAGACAATGTATGACAGATACTCTGTGAATGTCGAATAGTTGTGATGAACATGATTTATAGCCTCCTTCGCTGAGCGTAAGGACTCCCTGGAGTTGCCCGTAATAATAATAATAATAGTAATAATAATAATTACACTATATAGATGGTCTAGGGGAGATTGTGGAGAGAATTTGTTTTTCACGTTTTTCTGTGAAAAGATCTGCACAAGATGGTGCTAGTTGGCTTCCCTTTGCTAGGCCTTCTAACTGTTGGTATATAGTGTTATTAACTTTAAAGAAATTAGACTGACGTCAGTGTCTAAACATCTGTGTGATGTCTGGAGGAAAGAGGACTTGGAGGATGTTTATTACCTCTTCTACTGGTATATTGGTGAAAAGGGATACAACATCTAGACTGGCTAGCATATCTGTTGGTGCAATCTTAATGGCTTGGAGTTTATTTACAAAATGCTGACTATTCTTGATATAGGATTCTGTTGATCTTATTTTATTATTTAAAAAGTTTGTGAGATGCTTTGCCAAAAGGTAAGTTGGGGGATGATCTTCCATGAACGATTGGATGGAGAGGTATATCCATTTTATGTATTATAGGTGTCCCATATATTCTACGAGTAATGGGATGTGAGGATTTTAGTGTTCTCTTCACTTCGTCTGGCCAAATGTTACAATTTCTGATTAGTTGGTTTGTTTCATTACCCTAGTTTGTTTCATACAGCTCACCCAGAACTATCCCTTTCTCCATGACATTACAATTGCAGGAGTGTTTGAGAGTATTTCGTCAAAGCTTTTTGAAACCTAACACTTTGGTCATACTTCCTGCTTAGGGTTACATAGGGGGAAAATGTGCAAAGTCGAAAGGCTTTGGATTGACTAAAATGGCCAGAATAACATAACCATACAACATGCACATTCTGTTTGGGGTGGGATCCGAATCGGACGTTATTTTGTCGTTGGGAAATGTAGAAGCTTTTTATATGAATTCTACGGATGGTCCAACACCGATATCAAGAAGGTTATAAATCAAATACTTACCAACCATACAGAAACACAACCATCATCACCATTTTTGAGCAAACGAAAAATCACGAAAACTATTTTCATAGCAAAAGATTCGACGAGATCTCAATTTGGGAATGCCAATTTAATACAGAAATTTCAGAAAACACAGCCAAGAAAAACTTTATTGCTGCTCTTAAAATTCTAGATCCCATTTTACCTCGTAGTGCTCTGCATGGTGGCAGAACTGGCTGCTACAAACTGTATCACAAAATTCAGTGAGAAGGGGTAGTTATTCGCTATTTGGACTTCAATAGCCTTTATCCATAGGTAATGAAATACCAGGTATTTACTATGGGGGATTCTGAAGTTATTCTTGATAATTTCGACTATTCTCCGTGGGTATACTTTGCTATTTGCCATGCGAAAGTGGAAGCACCTGCCGAACTTTTTTTACCGGTTTTGCCCGCTGCCTATGATAGAATAAAGTTATATGAGGTCATGGAACCTTTCCAAAGATGGCTTTTGTATATAGATTCCGATTCGGTAAGGTAGTAAGGAAGTATGACCAAAGTGTTAGGTTTCAAAAAGCTTCACTACCTTGGGGAGCTAGGTGTCAAACTCGACGGTGACTTTATAATTGGGTTTGTTACCACAGGCCTCAAATATTCCTACAGAATGCAGGGGGTAAGATTGTGACCAAATGCAGAGGCATTACTTTAAATTCTCGCTCGGCCACTGATATTAATCTGGAATCTATGATAGCAGCAGTAAAGGGGTGAGCCACAAAACATCCAAATTCCTGTACAATTTTCTGTCCATAGAGACAAATGGAGCTGTATACTCAAACTGAACTCCGTAACAAAAAGATTTGGATACACATCAGTGAAGTGCATGGTGTCAACAGACACATGCACTTTTCCCTATGGGTATTTTCAAGGATAATTCCTTACACTCACATACCCTATAAGCAAAAGATGTCATCTATGGGACAGAAAACTAAACAACATTCTACCTGGTAGGTAAAAATCCATGAATGTTTCCCAACACGATAACTTGCAGTGTCGCCCTTCTCTTGTGCAAATTTCACATCACTGTTATTGTTACTATTATTCCACAATAGCGTTTTTTTAATTAGAATTTCAATAGAAAAAAAAATCGTCTTGATATGATTACATGGTGACTGTGATAAAAAAAAATCTTGAGGAGGAGATTGTTTTATATTTAAAAGAAGTATCTACCTGTTTTTACATGATCTATGATTATATAAAAATAATCACAGTCTAATTATCTTATCATTTTCGCTATGTTCATACATCTATTTACATGCATTATTTCGGGAGCTACATAGTCAGGAAAAACAACATTCATGTTGTCTCTCACAGAACATTGTAATCAACTAATCAAACCACCACCACCACCACCCAAGCGAATCTTTACTGTTACAGTGAAAATCAGAATAAATTAAAAAAATTTACCAATATAGAATTCGCAAATGATTTGAAGTTACCTGGATGTGATTCAAATGTGAGAAATTTACTCATAATCGATGATTTGATTCACCAGGCTAAGGACAGCATGGAAATAGCTGGTATTTTCATAAAAGGTTCACGTCACCGTAACCTCAGTGTCATTCCACTGGCAAAAAATGTATTCTGTAAAGGAACACATTTTCGCAAAATTTCTCTCAATAGCCATTATATATTATTGCTTTTAAAAATCCCCGAGCCTCTTTACAGTTTTCTCATTTATCTTCCTAAGAATTTCCAGGACAAACGAACGTGTTATTTAAGATTTATAAAGATGCAACAAGGTAACACCACTGATATTTAATTTTACACTTTAGCAGGAAACACCAGATATTTTACACTTAAAGTCACGTATTTTGCAAGGAGAAGAACCCAACACAGTATTTATCCCTGATTGGCTGATAGACTCAACTGCTATGAATATCTCAACAAGTACTTATCTCATTCCTCTCCCAAACAAGCAAATGATGCTTTAAAACATTGCACTTCCAGCCAAATCACCACACTCTGTGAAATCTGCAAAAATGTTTTATCTAGAAATATTCTACTAATAAACCACCAGAAGTCGCCACTACGAAGGAAAAAAATTATTATAAGAGCACTAGGTAACAAATCGCTTCCCTTAAACTAGAAGAAAACTTTTACAACACTGTTCCCATTATAAGGCAGTATCATTGTTCCTTTATTGAGTTCACTTATTAGAAAATGAATCATATATTTAAAAAATTTACACTCCTCCAATCACCAGAGGAGCATGACCTATACACACTACATGATGAAATGAGTGCCATTTTAAAAATAAGAAATAAACATGCAGATGAAAACGTAAAAGCATATTTAAATGTTCTGCAAAAGTATTTACGTTTGAAAAACCAATTGGTTCACACATAAGAGAGAGCAACAGGAACATAGACTGTCACATCCAGAACCTACACTGAACAAACCGAATACCCAGAACCATTCCTGTCAACCATCAACATTCGCCAGTCCCAGTGAGGAAAATGCTTCGAGTCCACTCCCTGCCAGCAGGAGAACTCGAAGAACCAATAGCAACTTCGTCTTTTTATCTCCCCGAAACTGCGTGAAAATAAGAAACTGGTGTGGAAAAAATGATAAGTGAAAAAACATTTTGTTTTAAATTATTTTTTTATTTTCAGTAAACGATCCAGTAGCATAAGTGACTACAATATCATTTAACCACAAATCTTTAGAATAATATTTGCTGATGATATTTTGCATAGAAAGACCACGACATCTGAATATTAAAAAATATACACAGTGCAAACCACATGTGAGAGAATCATTAGCTTGTACAGGTACACTGTTATAATGTCATATATTAGTATTGATATTCAGAAAGTTAACAATATCGTTTTCGGGTGGACGACCGAAGCTGTCGAAAAAATCACTATGTTTGTCTTTGATATAGATACCTTGCCAATGTTGTCCTGGCAACCAAGCCGGATCTGTGTTCATGACGAACATCGACTGTCGTTGTTTGATCAGATGATGAGCAAACTCATAAACCCAATTATCTTGTGGTGGGTTCTAACTCTGGTATGCTTACTAATTGTTCAGTATTCATAGTCCAGTAACACAGAACGATCCTTTGTTACGGATAACGTACGTTGTTACGGATTACGTACAAATCCTGTAAAGAACCACTGTGATGTTTTCAGGAAGTGATTGAGCAAATTTAACTTCGAGTGGCACACTTCCTCTTCTTAACAGGCTGACATGGGGGGAATCAATGGTATTTTCATATGGTGATAAGTCAAATCCATAGAGAATGTTTCCTTTTATGTATTCCTCATAAGAAATATCATTACCACAGTCTCTGTTCCATTTGCCTGGCGATGTGAGCTGTGACATGTAAGATCTGCTGTAAGGCCTTTCTTTAAAATCCAGAGTCAAAGGTTGCGAAGGATACTGAATACCGTCAGCTGTCACCGTTAGATTTAAATGAAAAAGATTAAATGGATATGTGTTGAAAGTGACATTAAATCCATCCTCAGCGACCACTCCAATAATTAATCTAGATGGTATTTCACCTAGATACAGATTGTCTCGTGTGGCATCTTACATACCCTTGCGAATCAAAAAATAAAACACTTGCACTCGATTGATTGGACATATCATGTTTGAGTTGTCTCACACAGACAAGTGAGCAAATTGAATCTTTTGACTTATTTTGCCTTTGCGAACAAAAAGCGCACCCTCTTCAATTTGGACTTTAGCCTTAGCATCAGGATTAGCAGTCAGTAAACAAACTGCGGGAGAACTGCAAACCATACGAACACGAACAGAAACGTTGCTGATCAAGTACCGGTCTTGATACATGATGTCAGCGTGTATTCTCCCCAGAATCTCGACACTTTTCGATTGGTTAATTGTCGTCTACGCATTTCGCATTCACTTTTGGTAAACATATCACTAACATCGGCCACGTCATCTTTAACAAATAGTTCATTTGTCAGTTGACTGTTTTTAGCATCTCTGTCATAATTTAGCAGGTTTTCAATATAAACGCTATAAGGATACGTGTTCGATGCCAAATTTGCTAGTTTATCTTGGAGAAAAAAGTCAATTTGACTGAACAGGAAATGGAAAATTTTTTCCCACCAACTGAGGAATCTTCGATAGGTTTACTGTCATTTTGAGTGATGCGCACACGAATGCGTAGGTATGATTTTCCCAAATGCAAGTATTATTCAGATATACCTGGTATGCAAAATTCCACGGAACCTGCACAGTTAGTACTGGATATTGGTTGGTAGGTGACAGAAGAACTTCTTTCCACACACAAGTTGACACGAGGTTGGGAAAAAAGATCTAACTCTGACATCATATCCTCAGCAAAAGATGTCATATCTCTCTCTTGCACTTTTTAATATTCGTTTTCTTCTGCTTACTTCCTTCAAATCTCTGAAGTAATCTGCTCTGAGCTTTTTCAGCTATGGTTTTCCCAACTGCAAGTTTTAAAAGTGGACTTAGAAAGGAGAAGGCACATCTGAAAATGCTGTCTAATCCGTACCCGCGCTGTATTGTGGGGCCCTGTAAATACTTGAGCCTCACCTGGCTGCAGTGTGTAATATCTGAGATAATCAGTCATCCTTCACTTATCGGAAGTGTAATTTAATTATTGTTAATTTACAATAGTAATTTGTAATTGCTATTTTCGGAACGGATAATAATCAGGGTGAGCAAAAACGAAGGAACACTTGGTGCTGCACTGAACAACTCGTAACAATGGTGCACATGTATCACCAACTATCTGTTCTTGGATTAAATCAGAATAAACAAAATATGCGGCTACACCTCTCTTTATATCAACTCAATATTTCCCAGTGATGTACCTTTCAGTTTAACACCAATCTGATTAAAACTCAGTAGAAGGCCTAAACCTGAGGCCTCCTTGGGAAAGAACAGATTGTAATATTTTGGTACTGTCAGAGAAAAAATTGTGTTGTTTGGGTTCTTTTTCCTAGTAATCACAAAACGCACATCAAACACTGCTTGAAGAAGTTCAGAGGGTGAATAGTAACTGCCATGGGGAATCTTGTACACTTTGTAAAATCCTTCTTTAGACTTTTCGAAAACTTTATTTCCTGTGATGTTGTTGTTGTCGATAGTGTTGAATCCTCCTTCTCCTCCTCCAACTCCACGTATCATATGAAACTCATTGTAACCGGAACCGATGTTATTAAATTCTCCCGTAAGAAGAATTTCGGCAAGAGTAACTTCATATTTACCTTTAAGTTTGATCTCGTGTGGTAATTCCATTTGAAATTTTTTTGCGTGTTAGGAGTAAACATTTTCATACTGGCGTTACTGGAAAGGGTTAAGTGAAACTACGAACCCAAGAATTATACGATGAGGGATAACTGCGCCAATTAACAAAATACTGAAGCTTTCCTTTCTATTTGAGCTTTTTAAATACTTGTTCGATTAGATAAACGTCTTCTAGAAGTTCATTGGATATATCAGCCTTTTGCAGTTGAGGTTTATAGAATGTTCCGTCCACTATCTCTCCGTCCTAACCGCGAACTCCATATACTAGAGAGTTTCTAATAATAACCTGAGCAATAGTGAACAGTTCTCGTGTCCAGTTACCCCAAAACCCTTTTATAAATTTGTGGGTATCATCGCTTAAAACAAAGCTATCTCCTAGGTGAAATTTTTGTTTGCTAGCCTCCTCTTGGGTTCCGTACATATGTTTCCAAACACGATCTTCGTTGTGATGGTTAACTTCGGAAGGAGCCATACCGATAGTGTGATGTACGGTTATAAGTATGTACAAGGTTCGGCAAACCTTTTGTATAACGTTTACGTTTATTATACGTCATTTGTTTTCAATGTTGTGATAAATCTTTCTGCAATGGGTGCTTTCATTTCGCTCCTGGTCGTGCAGAAATGAATATTATGAATCTTAAACAATGCACCAACTTTCTTGTTGCAAACCTCTTTTAATTGATAAGTGTTTATGTAACATTGCACTTGTTTAAAAATAGACTCGAAAGCATTAACAACAGCATCTGCTGATTTCTTATTCGGTGTTGGAACCCACGCAAATCGGGAAAAACAATCAATGCACACAAGAAGGAAACAAATGACCCTATTCTCTTTAGCACGGGATGATATATCTGCCAAATCACATTGAAAAGTGTGTAAACGTGTCGGGAGTTTGATTTCATTGCTTTAAACTTTCTTCTAATGGGTTTATGTCTCACATAAATAGGCTATGTCGCTGACCAACGTTTCACGGTTTCATGTGGCAAATTTGTATGTTTCTGTCAAGCTTTGATACTTCCAAAACTAACTACTGTATTAGGATTATAGTAATCCTAATACAGTAGTTAGGATTACTATAATATTTTTACTATAATATTATTTAGGATTACTAAAACTTTTCCAGCACTAAAAATACGATTTTTTTTGTAGGTGAAAATCAACAACCATCGGGAAAACGGCAACTGGTTGTATTTATACTACTGCTATTTTTGTTTATGACCTGAAATTTATATATTAGTATGGAAAGTAGAGTCAGTATCAGTCAATCGAACATGTCTCATCATAGAAATGTTACGAAAACAAAAACACCACAGACAGTACAGTGGTGTTATTTATAAATTCCTATTTTTGCATATTACATTGTAAACAATATCTGTGAAATAAAATGTGTAATCTTAAATGAACAAATGGTATCGTTGATGTGTTATACATATTTAAGTAAGATCACTTTTGAAATCACAGTGAATTCACTCACAATTAATTTATTTATTTATTGAACTTTAAGGTGTTAATTTTAGACAAATCAAAATATTCGAGTTATGAATAAAATATTAATTAGAATATGAATATAGAATAAAATATGGATGAGTTATGAAAACAAAACTGTGTGTTTGTTTTCATAACTCATCCATATTTTATTCTATATTCATATTCTAATTAATTGAGGGAACACCAGCATATATTTAATTATTCAGATTGAAAATTAGTACTGCCATCTATAGGCATCCAAACACAAACTTGACGACAATGACGGATATTTGCCACCCTGGTAAATTCCAAGATATCTTATATTAAAAACATAGCCCACAATTCCATAGGCAAACCAAAACAACACGTGATATCACAGAGACATATGTTTTCCAGAAATTTCCAAACACAACGTCACGATTCCTCGCACACCTCGTAATGTCACTGACTGAACGGAGGCTCCCAGCAAAATTCCAAACATTCCAAACTTTATGTTATCACTATCCATCAACCATAATACCATGCACAATCCATTTACTTATCTACATCTCATAACAACACACATCCACGATACGGACGTCACTTACCCATTCACCCTACCCCTATTATTTTCATAGTATCGAACCAACATGCCACGAATCCTTATTCACTAATATCTTCCTTTTCCATTCAAAACAATAACGTCACTTATTTACAACTAACAATATATCACTCATTTGGAACTAACAAATAACGTCACTTATCTTTATTTGATAACAACACACATTCACGACAAGATTCCTTTTCTTATCTTGATCTTGTTCAAACTGCCCGACCAATCACGATACGAATCCTTATCTCTACCCTACCCACAATACCATACGCGAACCAAAACAAAAGAACTGACGTCAGTGACACATCTTCCCCCAGGGAAATTCCAAACATTCCAGTGTAATGACGTCACATACAATGACTTCATCACAGGAACAACAAATCCAGTCACGATTCCTTATCTTATTTTGATCTTGTTCAGAGCGCATCCCATACTGCTATCATTGTATTCTACGTTTTTTTTAATATATATATATATATATATTTTTTTTTTTTTGTGTGTATATATAATGATGACGCATGACATAACAGAAGTCGGGAAATATATGCATATCGTAGTCAGGACTAGAGCTTTCGTAGCTCAGTCAGCATAGACGAAGGCCACTAGTAGAAATACCCGGAAGTGATGTGAGAAACCTTAATTTGGCCCCTCTTTCGGATAAAGGTCTCATACGCGGGTAGGGCTGTTTTTCACTCGAAAACTCGGATTTTTCGTAACACGGAATAGGAAAATTGGCCAGTGAACACGCATGTATTACAGTCATAAATACGTCCCAGCCATATGCCAGTCCCGAGCCCAAATAAAATTGGGAGGTTCAGAGAAGCAATGGGGAACTACCCTGTAAAACAGGCTCACCTGAAATACTTTGTGGGCAATGCTTACAAAGTATTCTACGGTAGGAAACGACTGGAAGGGAAAAACTTGACAATTAACCAGGACGTGCTGTTTCTCATAGATTACAAATATGATTAATCAAACGTTTTAGTGTGATATGAAGTTTGGAATGAAGATTTTCGATTTTTTTAAAAAGTGAATGTCGATTCATTTGTTCTAGCCAGTGCAACGATTTTTCATTAAAAGAACAAGAGTTATTCACTGCATCATTAAATCTTCAGGCGTAAATTGTATAGAAAAATTCTCATAGCAATATATCTTATAACACTTCTATCACTTAAGGAGCAAGCAGAATATTTATCTACTGAACAGTAATAATAATAACACATTATACGTTTAAAATCCATGACGCATGTGATGCGCATTAAAATTTTGATTTGCATTAAGCGGGGGTTAAGGGCTCAAAACATTCCTTTGCTATGTAAAACTCATTAGCGAAAGAAAAAATCACAAGAATTATATTTGGAAAACTGTTGTGATTATATATTTAGAAACGTCGTCTTATTATCAGGTTCCATCGGAAGATTTAGATTCATCTAGGAGAATAACTCAAAGAACCCCACGAATTGTCCCACGAATTTATAATTCTACCTGGTGATATAAACAGTAATTATAGTGTATTACTATCGTGAATGAGCTGTCTTTTGTTTCAATATTTTAAATTTCTTTTTAATATTTTTGTATTTATCTATTTTTTACTAGTTACGTAAACCATACTTTATAGATCAAACATAAAACATTTTTTCATCTGGAATTTTTTCATCGCCAGATAATGAACTTCGTCTCACTGAAGAATGGCAATCACAACCATTCAAGCCCACTGCTGAATTCTTAACAGCTGCTTCTTGGTTAGTTCAGTGGATACGCAACTCACTCGGACAACCAGGCCGGCATTGGTTGCATTCCCTTAAAAACATTGTGTTGAGGAACAGAAAAGTCATTTTGTAATTCGTATACATTACAAAGTAAAATGGATATAAACTGAAATTTAATCGTTTTAATTATACACATATTACGACTTCAACATTACCTGCATTTTCAGAATGCAATATGAACAGATGATTTTCTATTGCTGTCTTTCCTTTATAGACATCTTTCAGCATATGGTGCAGAGCTGTGCATTTCCAGTTTTCTTCGCATACATCTATGCATAAAGCTATATAAAACAAATAAAATTTCAGAAAATCAATTAAGTAGTAGAATATTTCTGTAATTACTAACAAAAGAACAATATGAACTCTGATTATAATTATCATTTTATAAGCAATAATTTCAAAACTGTTCAATGTTATCTTATAATTAAAAATTCATTGAGCACAATAGATATCTCGCGTAGTTCTGAGGGTCGTACATTGTCATGACCTAAATATTATATATATATATATATATTTTTTTTAGGAAAAAAAAAACTCATATGCTTTCTACTATCTAGATATCTAATTTTTTGCGACTGTTTCGTATAGTCAAGATATTATCACTCCTCAGTCCTGGCTATAACTCATTTAAACAGACATATCGCTTTATATTCTTCCAAGGTAAACCTTTCCATTTTTGTTTTTTACTTTATTTATTTTTTTTTTTTGATGGTTCACATTGTTGCATATTGTTTTCAAGAAATATGGTAACCCTACTTTGAGATTCCTACTTGTAGATCCATGTGTCCACGGGGCCGATTTTCCTGCTTGCGGGATGGGAAAAAAACCCTGCTGTCCACGCGCAAGACCGGCTAACTTGGCTATGGCTGAGGAAGATCGTTAAGCTCCTCATATCAGCGACGGTAATCGAAACCAGGACACTCCTTCTCCAGGCATATGGTTGCGGAGCGCAATGCCACCAGGCTAGCCGCGCGGACATTTAAGTAGTGAAAATATAGTATGAGAGAAGATATAAAAGGTTTGTTGGAAGAAGCGAGAAAGATATGTGAGACAATAAGAATTGTAGGATTACTACCCAGATATCACTCTAATGAGTTAAGAAGGCGAGCGATGATAGACGATGATTTCAGGCGCAGGTTGTGTAGAAGATATGGATGTAGGTTTCAGATGTGTGGGGTGTGTGTTTGATGGCAAAAAGGACTTGTATAAGAAGCATGGCCTGCACTTCAATTCATTTGGCCTCAGACGCCTGGAGAAATTACTTTTTCCTAAGAAACTTAAGCAGAGAGTCAGAGAAATTAGATCATCAAGGGCTGAATGGGAAAATATGTGTGAAAGTTCAGCTGTGGTATGCAAACATGATAAGGATATGAATGTCTTCGAACATGGTTATATATGTAGGGAAGGAGTGCAAAAAATATGCCTTGGATTCGGACCTTTTAAGTATGTCTGGGAAAGGAAAAGAGAAACTTCTAGAACAAGACCAAATAGATTGCACATCTCAGTACAAGAATTGGCTAGCAGGTAACTTATTATGTCCATACACAAATGACAGGAGCATTAGAAACAAAGAGGTTGAGTTGATTGCTTTATTGAACACGATGTAGCGTAAGATTGTTGATATTAGTAACACCTGGCTATCAAAATTATATATAGTATGTGGGATCGAGTGTAATGAGTATACCATTTTTAGGAATGACAGAAGAGATAGGAGAGGAGGAGGAGGAGTGCTTCTAATGATATCAGATGAATTAAGTCCAGTTAGGGTAGAACACAAGAAAACGATGATGATAACGTCTCATGTAGCAGTGAGTTTGAGTCAATCTGATCTGGTGTGAAGGGGGAGGAAGAAATGCATCGCCAATTTAGCCTTATGGATACCAAGCGAATGATCATTATGGGCGACTTTAATTTTTCAAACATTGGGTAGATGAGAAATTTCATGATGCGAAAGAACCGGAATTTATTTTGAGACAACTTTCTCAAACATCATGTGAATGAAGGAACTAGAGGTCAAAGAGTTTTGAATTTGCTCATAGCTTCAGAAGTGATCTCTGTCAAGAATATAGTATTTTAGCACCAATTGGCGATAGTGGTTCTTTCTTGGGAAATACCTACTTGTATTGAAGCACCGATTAAAACAAGTTACATGCTGAACTACAAAGCAGGAAATTATGATCAACTTGGAAGAATACTATCATTGGTCCCATGGTATCAGTTGCTGAATGTGAAAAATTTCAACAGTGCATGGGAATCTTTGAAAAAGTGTTTATATGGGCGGTATCTGAATGTATCCCAAGTGTCCAAAGAATAAATAGGTAGGGAGTGAAATGGATGTGCAGAAATGTTAAGAAAGAGATCCACAAGTAGGATATAATGTGGAAAGAATATCGTCAGAATAGGAGTAAGGGAAGTTATGAAATATATAAACTCTGGCTAGAAAAGTAACGAGAATTTTGAGCAAAGCTAAATCGGAGTAGGAAAATAAATTGCCCATGGCAGAAGAATTTTATAGTTATGCCATAATCAGCAGAAAGAACGAATATGGAAGAATAACTTTATTGAATGCGGATGGTACTTGAGTGTCGGAAGCTGATGAGATTGTTCAGGTATTGAGTGCTCACTTTGCTAAAATATATCCATCAGGAGTATGTAATATGGTGCAGAGTGTTATTGCTACACTGGACGAAGAGTTAGAGGTTCATAAAATCAGCTTGAAGAGCTCTTGCATGACCTCTATAAGAATTTGCCTACTGGGTCAGATGAAATATCATTCCTTTTGCTAAAGGAATGTTCAGCCGAATTGGCTATGCTTTCCACATGTTTGTATAACTGGAGTGTCAGCTGAAGAATGATACCACAGTAATGGAAGGAATGTATGATAGTTCTTGTACAAGTGTGTTGTAAAACCTGATGAGTCTAACTACCGATTTATCAATATTTCTGGTGTGCTAGTTAAGATTTTGGCGAAATTAGTAAGAACTGGCGTACAGAAATGGATAGAAGAGCATGCTACACTCTGTAAGGAACAGAATGGATTTATTAAAGAAGTTCATGTTTTAGTAATTTTCTCCTATTTTATAACAATATTACGGCCTTGGTGTATAGAGGGAATATATGCCCTATGATAATCTTGTGAATAATAATGTTGAATTGATTGATAAAATACTACTATTATTATTATTATTATTATTATTGAGGGCGCTGTGTAGGCAGACAGATGCACGTACGCAGTATCGCTGCTCCTGGGATTTATAGGTTTAAAGTGTTAATTAACTCATGTTTATAACTTAAAAGTGCTACTATTTCATTCTACTTTATTTCATTTCTATTATTTCATTCTACATAATACAGGGACGTTCAAATTACCAAAATCGGATAAGTAAGATTCAAATTTTCAGTGTTGGAAGTTCATAGAGTGTACTGCAGTTACCAGCCAACAAAGAACAAAGGACGTCGCCATTTTAAAAGTCGCAGTATAGTCGCTAACGGGAAGAAAGGCTAAAGGTCACCGAGACAGCGAAGTTCAAGCAAAATGAGCTGCAACAAATGCAATACGCCATTAAGCGATGAAGGGGAGGTGCCGCAGTGTTCCGGATGTAACAAAAAACAACAATTCCACTGTTCAGGGATCTCAGAAAGCACATGGAAAGCAAAAGGAGCTGTGAAACGGACCGAATGGCGATGTCAACAGTGCCGTGAGAAAACGAAGAACAAAGACCAGACACCAAAGAAAAGTAAAGAGGCACATCAAGGTAAGCCGCTTCCGGGTACTAAAATTATAGATAACTTTGATTCATTTAAACTCATGGTGAAAGACTTATTAAATGCACACATGGAACAAATTAACAAAAAATTCGAGGAGTATGAACATTACATACAGTTCAATAACGAGACCACTGAAGAAATGTTAGGAACAGTGCGAGATATAAAGACGAAATTAACGTTAGCGATAAAAACGCAAGAAACACTCCAACGCGAAAATCAAGAATTGCGGAAAGAAGTAAACATACTCAAGTGTCAAATGGAACACATGCTACAAAAAGAAAGAAAAAAAAGAACTTCAAATTGAAGGAATAACGACAGAAAATACAAAGACTTAAGCAACATAATGCAGATCGGCAGCAAAATTGGAATTCAAATCGCAACCACAGTTATCACCTATATCAACCGAGGCCCACAAAAAAATAAAGAGAGACCGCCACCAATCATCGCTCGTTTTACTAACAGAAATATGAGAGACTCCATTTTTACAGCAAGCAAGAAAACAAGGCCGACAACAACGATCACAACTGATAAGAAACTCCAAACACCGATCTATATAACGGAACACTGGACTCCATACTTCAAAAATCTTCTATACCAGGCAAGGAAGACAAAAACAGAGAAAAACTACAAGTTCTTGTGGACAAAGAATTCGAGATATTTTTGAGAAAGAATGAATAATTACAAGTAAATCCGACTTACACAGCCTACCAATATAAAACACTAACTCTCTACATCCTTATGAATAAGATTAGAACTCATTTAAAAACTACATATTGGAGATCTCAAACATAGGCGAACCTATCCAGTCAGACAACATAAACTTCAAGGTCTTTGATTCTTGGAAGAAATTGTCAGACAACATTTCCACCAACACCAACTTCACAAACATACACAAAAATATAAGTATAAAAATACACTGGCTTACATTGATAACACAGCTCAATTATACCATGATAAACATAGATGCGCTAATATGGACCGAAGTTGCAATAAACGACACAGAAATTTACGCATACGGCATAAATAATTATCAAACCTACAACTTATGCAGACCAAACAAAAGAGGAGGTGGCATTGTGGCATTTATCAAAGAAAACTACAATGTGACAGAAAAACAAACTCACTTAGAACATGCGGAAACACTAATTATACAGATACCCCAGATAATAATCCACTCAGTTTTCTTCATGAGTTAGAAACATGGCTAAGCGACATCGAACCGCATACAACACACAGGCTCATCCTAATAGGAGACATTAACATAAATACTCTTGACCACGCTTCTTCAACCACTAACACATATCTTGATATACTAAGTCAGTTCAACATAAACCCTCCCATTAACTCCTCAACAAGAGACGAAATACTCAATAACTCACTAACACAATCATGCATTGATCATATCAATATACGGGCTCCCATCCATACATATACATCATTAGTAATTAACGTAAAAATTGCCGATCACTACTTTGTCTCAACTTCGTTTTATTACGTTTCCTATCCCCCCCCCCCCTCCCACCACCACAAAAAGTCGACAAAACTCGATCATACTACAGAGCATTGTCGATAACCATGTAAAAAATACAGACTGGAATTCCCTACTTAAAAAAATAAACGATCCTGTAACATTATAAGAGAATTTTCAACTAAGCTTCACATAAATATAAACAAAAAATGCAAGAAAACCTACACAAACGAGGCGACAAACAGACAACAATCCATGGATAAAGGACAACATACTAAATACTATTACTGAAAAAGAAAATCTATGGAAAAAAATTGAAAAGTCGCCCAGTAACACATTTACAAACCTTATACAAAAACACAAGAAATAAACTAACAACAAAAATTCGTAGGGCAAAAAACTTCGTAGGGCTACTACTTCCAAAACTTCATGGAATATAACGACAACATTAAGAAAACATGGGCCACACTCAACAAATTAGTAACACGAAAAAAGAAAACTTCAGCACAAGATTTTTTTGCAAAAAGCTTCGGTCAGGACACAAACCAAGAGGAACTAACAGACTCATTCAACCACGCTTTCACAAACAACATCACACAACTCAAGAAAGACAAACTACCAACGATCACCAAAAAAAATACAAACACAAAGTCAACAAGAAACGATGTATTTTCCACCCATAACAAAACAGGAACTGAAAGAAGCACTCCTAAAACTAAAACCAAAGACCACTCCAGGAATAGACAAAATAAGACTCACAGACCTTATAACACACTTTTAACAAATAAATCCAATACTCTTGAAACTCGTGAAGATAATATTCGACAGAGGCATTATTCCACAACAACTAAAAACTGCAGTAATTACGCCAATATACAAACATTGCAAAAGAAACGATACTCAGAACTACAGACCAATAGCTACACTACCAGTCATCTCAAAAATCCTAGAAAAAATAACACACATCAAACTAGAGAACTATTTACAGAAGTATAACATCATCTCACAAAACCAATACGGCTTTCAGAAAACAAAAAGCACCATTGCTTTATTAGAAGACATCGCTGACACAATAAACAAAACTCTCGACAAAAACTAGTACGCCGTCCTTATACTGTTGGACCTAACCAAAGCATTTGACACACGTGAACATGACATACTACACACCAAAATATACTCAATAGGTATAAGAGGAACACTGCATACATGGTACAAGAACTACCCCTCAAACAGAACAAATAACACAAATAGGTACATGTCACAGTCAGAGTATACAAGTAAAACACGGTGTACCTCAAGGTGCCTTGTTTTCACCCACTCTATTCAACATATACATTGACGATGTTCATAACATATCCATAAGAAGTCAAATATTTCAATACGCAGATGACACTGCACTACTAGCAATCCACACAGACATTAACACAGCTCTCTGCAAAGCACAACAATACCTAAACGAAATCACAATATACTTCAACCAAAACGCAATTCTAATCAACGGCACCAAAACACAGATGTTGATAACACTCAACCCAAGAATCATACGCGCCGCATCACTATCGATACATTGTTACACATACCACTGCATTAACAACAAAAATACCTGCCAATGTTCCGAAATCAAACCTGTAACACACGCAAAATACCTCGGTCTATATATAGATTCCCACCTAAAATGGACAAAACATATAGAATACCTACACACCAAACTCCGGATCATCGCAGCAAAACTCTTCCAAGTTAAAGACATTATTCCACTCAACATAAAAAGAAACTTCTATATCAAGGTATCTGCAAATCCCTACTCAGATACGGAATAATAGTCTATGCAAATACATGAAACAGCCACCTAACAAAATTAGAAACACTACACAGGAAAATCGTGCAACAGTGATCTGGACACCTTACACGCAACAACCAATACCCTTTATACACTATATGGTACTCTGCAATATTTCATGTGAAAAACGTAGTTATTGGATTAAAAAAAAGAAACCAAGTTCATTTAAATTATTAGTAATTAAATACTTAAAATGCTTTATTTTAAGATCTAATTCAGCTGCCTTGATGTAAAAGGATAATAATCCCGATTTCTTCAGTTCTTTACCTCGGCATTTCACGAAGTCATAATACAAAATGCCTGTTGTAAAGCGGAGTTTACTGTACCATCAGTCCTCACACCCATCATTCATAATGTCCAATATTGGAACTCAAATACATCTATAATGAGGATCTCATGAACTGCGTGGTTGTTGTATAGGTTTCTTTTCAGAATCAAATGCTGGACATTTCAACTCCTGCTGGAGGATGGTATCTGATGCAGGTGTTACAGATGTATATAATTGGATCCTCAGGATAGTTATCGGATCCAACCAGGAGTTGCCTCATCTAGGGATAACGTTTATTATATGAGTTTATGTAGATTATTTGGTCGGAAAGAACTGGATTAGATTCAGTCCTTGACATGAGGAACTTTTATATGGTATCTTTCGACTAAAGGCGATTTAGGTGGTCTCATACGGATGTAGAGGCGGACACCTCTTCATCATACGGATGTAGAGGGATTTTTTTTCAGGAAACTTGGTTTTTTCCTCTCAGAACAGCAAACCAGCTCGTGGACACACTGATCTACAATGAAAAATATATACTTAGAAGACTGTTGTTGGAGGGTACAACCTCAACCGATCCTAAATGAATGGATGAGGAAAATTGGAGGGAACGTCACACGACGACGACAAAAACATCAACAACAGTATATACGATGTTTGCTATAGATTTCACAAGGTGTTGGATTGCATCTCTGTCGACAAAATACTAGGCGGACAACTCTTCACTAGATAGCTCTTTAACTGACTCAGATTTGAAGAAAGAGGACTGTACTCCTGGATCTGTTTTTCTAACATTTCCAATACATTCGCAATGGGGATTGAGATCAATGGTTTGCGGTGGCCAGAGAAGGTGATGGGAGTTTCTCTGATGCCCGTTGAAACAATACTGGATAATTTTGCGTGATGAAAATCAGTATTGTATTCCATTAAATAACCTTCACCTGCTGGATAAAAAGTCTACAATGCAAGACGGACTTATCGGCAAAAATATTCAAAAATTTCTTTAAGGACTGCCAGCCATCCAAGTTTATTAGGTGACGGGCTCAGTACCAAGAGAACATGTACCATGATATCACTTCCAGAAACTGTGTAGAAAGCTAGCTGGAGTCATTGCTTAATGTCGGCCAAACTCTTTGCTTACCGTCGGGAATAAATAAGGTGTACTGTCATTCACCGTACTACATGACTTCTTTCCATTCTAGTGTTCAGTCACTGTATTCCTGGCACCACTGTAGACGAACCTTCTGATTTTTTTGCAGAAATTATTAGTTTCCGTATAGGCGTGCAACTGCAAAGTTGCATGTCCTATTCAATTCCCTGCGCATATTTAGTGAGATATTGGTCGGGAGCAGTCATCATTAAATGCTTTGGGCATTTAATGATGACAGGTTCTGAATGTCCTTGCAAGCCTTCTCAGACCTTTCCGTTCCGGATAAGCTCTGTTTGCAGCACGGTTAAGTGTCTTAGACAAGGAATGTGGGTGATGTTTCCACTGATTTAACACCTGTTATATCTTTCCATTTGAAAAACCAGTCAATCCTGCTCTTTTTAAAATCGTGTCTCCAGATGGGCGGGCAACCAAAAAAATGCTTTTAACAAACTCTGAAATATCCATTGCTTTTCCGGTTTCGATAAGCACTGTTTACGATTACAGATCAGCAGCCGTCTTAAAGAGTTACTAGAACAAATGGTGAGGCAAGGCATGAAGTATTTTGCACATACCCTGTTCACGTGATATATACGTATAACTGCATGAATCTTTCTAATTTAGTGGCCAGGATGAATATAACATATTCGCATTAGCTCCGCGGAAGCGCGATGGAGAGACAGATTGAAAAACATTATACGAAATTGTCAAACATGACACTTTCATCAAGCCATTCAGTGTAATGTCTTTCACAATAAGATGAAAGTAATCTGCCATCCAAAGACATTGATATAGCTTCCTATCACAATTTCATTCGTAAATATCAAATATGTAAATAATTCACCCATAAATTATTCGAAGTTGAGATTATATCTGTGTACTTAATATTCACTTTCTCTTAAATATCCTTCGTAGCCAGGTCGGAAGAGAAGGAAATCCTTTAGAGACGTTGTGATAATTTGGTAATATTAGGATAGGAGGAACACATATATGGATTTCTTGACATAATAAAAGTACTCAGGGCTGCTGTCATAGATGGATGATTTTTTAAAAATAATTATGTTATAAATACTGTGCAAACCGCCTATAGCGGTAGCTCTCGAACTTTGTTTTTAGTTACCAAATTTTTTTCCAAACACACTTGGTTTATTAATCCTTAACCCATATGTTTAATGCTTTAGTGCTATTTGTTTTATATGTTTGGTATTGTTAATAAGTCTGCAGCATATGGTTTCTATTCCTCGAAGAATTACTCTTTAGAACTCAACATTTCTATCTTGTATGCTGGTATTTAATCTTCCATTTCGATTATTACCCTCTTCATCCATGTACTTTATTCAAATGTTTTCTCACGACATCATCATACGAAAATTGTGCTTGTCTGTATGCGAAAAATAGCTAATTTGTGTAGCCTTAAAAGGTGAAATTTATTTCAAAGGTTAAGATGTCAAGTCTTAGAATGTTCAATTTCGTCCTAAACTGTAAGTTATTCATTTCATCCGAAATGAATAACTTAGAGTTAAGGACGATTAGGACGATAAGCTATTTTTCTCATAGAAACAAAATCATCCGTTTTATCTACAGCACTACCCAATTTTGCATCATTGGCAAACAACTGAATCGTTCCTCTCAGATCCTTTCCTGTATCGTTAATGTGTAAATTAAAGGCAAAGAAGAGAGCCCTGCAACACTCCACTAGTTACAAGCCTTCTATTCTGCTCTATCCCTGAATAAACTACTCTCTTATATCTCTCCATCAAATATCCTCTTATACTCTTCACCATTGTTATATCCATTCCTACCTGCTGCAATTTATCACTGTCATGCTGCAATTTAATGCACTGAAGCAGTATCACTGTAAAATCATTACTCTATTCCAACTCAGCTGTGACTATATTATAAAAAAGTGAATAATTTGCTGAAGCAAGACTGAGCCTTCATGAAACCATGTTGTCTCCCTGCGGTATCCCATTTCTGTTTAGCCATTCCAGTACTTTGCTCTTGACCAACCTGATCAATACCCTGACAAAGATTCAGGAGAATCTGATCGGTTAATTATTTTCTATATCAGACTTGGAGCATACTTTATGCAATGAACGATTTTCTCCTCTTTCCATCACCTGGGTGCTAACGCAGAGCTGAGACTTACATTAACTAATGTGGTCACAGGTACTCCCATTTGGCTAGCGCCTTCTCGTAAAACTCGAGGTGGTATACCATTTAACCCTATGGTGTATACTGAATTATTTTCGTTTATCTTTGAACTGCACTGTTAAATTCCTTTCACACTCTGCTTTTGCCTTCTTACCACATATGTTACTCTTCTGCTTTCTTTTTTGTACTGCTCATGTGCTTGCTGTTCACCTTTCTCCTTGAAGTTTCTCCACATTTTTAGTAGCTCCAGCTAATTGATGATATTCACCCATTAAAATCCCACTTGGTTTATTCTCCTGACTATAGGTATGCAGTCTGCTATTAATTCCCTTAAATACTCCTTAACCACTTCCCATGCACTACCAACATCCAGCCTTTCCAGTTTCACCTGCCATGGCACCGAGTTTACAAATCTTCTACGCTTGTCTTATCTAGCAGCCATTTAATTCTTCACAAAGCCCCTCTTAAATGAAAATTCCACAGATTTAGCCACCTCCCCGGTCAAGACCTGGGAGGTGGCTAAATCATTCTAACCAGCTTGTGGCAATGTGGTCATATTGGATATGGACAAATATTCTGTTACAGTTATTAGGTATAGTATTCTCAAACAATTAGTGTATTCGACCACATTCTGCCAGAGGTAAGTATCCGTCAAGAACTGAATAAATTCCGTTTCCTTCCACATAACAAACATTCGCTGTCCACTCATCTTGCTTATTATCCGATGCACACTATCCATAAAATGTCCTTTACAACATCTAATCCAAAGAAACATCCTACTGCATGTTTGGTTCTGCTGGGCGCTATCACGCACCAGATGGCCTCAAATATACAATTTTCACTGGCTTGCAGTTGAACCTGCACTGTTTTCGGTGGCATTTATTGGCTATTATCAATAATACTAGAGTTCAATGAAAATAGCATATTTTAGACCACCTGGTGCGAGACAGTTGCTAGCAGAACAAACTGAATCTATCGTTTTTCCGTCTGCCACATCTCACTAATGCCAATAGCATTTTGCCACTATGAACTAACCAAAGCCAAAAACTCCTCCCTCTTGTTCCGAATGTTTGTCCCATTAATTCACATAACGTTCAAAAACCCTTAGTCTCACCGCACGCCTGATACTTTATGTTATCGATCTATTCTGGTCTGTTAACAGTGATATTAACTAAGGCATTTTATATAAATTCTTATGCTGAACTGATCCATTAATATCTGTGTCCCGACTCAACAGCTCTCCCATAAAAGCTCTAGTTTCCCTGGTTTTGCACATGTCCAACGTCCATGAATTGAAGAACACTGTTTCCAGATTCTAAATACCAGACAATTTTATAAGCTAACCATACTTTTTGTACATGTCCTTATATTCGTCAAACTCACTCCATATATTCTCTAATTTTACACCATTCTGTTTGTTTAACCTATGAATTGACTCATTGGTTTCCGTTGCCTTGGATTTCAGCTCATCTCTATCTCATACCTCGGCAACAGACTCATAATCTTAATATTCCACTCTTTCTTTTGTCATCTCCAGTAACTTTCATCTCCCTCCCTTCTTCTCCTTTCAACTGATTCGTTCTACTCAAAAGAATCAACTATTTCATTTTACCCTTTAGTTTTCTGACAGCATCATTAACATCTTATATATGTAAAGAAATGTTTCATTTAAATATGAATATTAGATATTTTTAGACACAAACTCCTTTATCCATTGTGGTAGAGCTATATGAATTCCGAAAAGATAATTGAAAGTGGGGTGCGATAATTATCATTTTGACTCATCTTACTGATCGTATGAGAAGTTATTGAAAATTTGTACTGACTTTCGTTGAACTGAGTTCAATTATTTCTACATGGTGTATAATCCAACTACAACGTTTACAGTTACTATCAGATATTACATTTTCATTGATTTTACGTTCAATGAAAGCTAGTTCAAATTCAAATTCGTTATTGTTTGTCCGTCAGAATATGAAATGAATTCGAAACTGAAAGAATGTAACCAAACTTGATGAAGGGTGCTACGTAAGCCAATAAACGTTTAATCCCTTTACACTAATTACTAAGTTGAAGAAATTGTGCCTAGTCAAATCGCAGAAATAAATTATCCATGGCTAATATTAATATCTAGTGTTTTAAGAACAACAAAAATCTTACTAAAGTGGTAAAAATTTTATATTGAGAGTATATACACATAAATGTATGCGGTACTTTGTAACAATATAATGTAAATGTTGACGCATAGGCCTCACATTATTTTTTTTTTTAATTTATCCTGCAATGCACCAAATCGGCGTGACTGGTACGACCAATCGTTTCCTGAAACTTCGTGATGAGGTTTATTTGAGTGCTTACATATATTTAACCTGTTTTGTTTTTCATAGCGGAATATTAATGATGACATAGTAGGCGGAGGTATGTTGTTGAGAAACTATTAGAATAAATTTTACTGCAATGTAGAGTGAAAACAGAATTTACATTTAGGAGGAACTTCAGCTGATGTCGAAGCTATCTATCATAATTATTTTCATATGATATTATTGTCCTAAATACGAATCGAAAGAAATTCCAAAGCTGTGATAATTAAACTTCGCGTAAGTCAGCTCAATGCAATATTGAAAATCAATATTTGTTTTAATAAGTGAAACAAAAGTAACAATGGAAATTGTTACTGACAGTCATATAAAATGCGTGTTTTGCCATATTTCACAATGGCATAACATGCAGTTTGTTCGTGTAGTAACCCCATTTATTATCGACAGTCACGAATGTAAAACCGTTTTGACATTTTGCTATTGTCATATTTTTTTTTCTCATAATTTTACCTTTAATACGAATTAATGAGAAACTTGGCTCATAAAAATATAACCAACTTTAATCAGCCTATAATTGTAAAAGGCGACAAGAACACCACTAACTTCTACCCAGAATCAAGCTCAACTACAGCTTATTTAGATTTATTTTAAACTTTGGATAAACAGTAACGATTTTATCTTATACTAGAGAGGAAATGATAATTAAACAATTATCACAATCTTGTATAGACCAAATCAATGGGCTTGTTAGATAAAACAGAATTTTATCTCAACTATCAAAACAAGACTAACAGATCACTAATTTATATCATTACACAGCCAAGCACTGCAGAAACAAAACTCCAACTCTTTACTGACATCAAACTGCTTTAAAATGTAATAGATGATAGCATTGTTGATGAAGAAATTAGGAAAACTCCAGATCATCTTATAATGCAATCGGATAATGCAGAAGAGTTGTCTCTTCGTGAAAATGACGCATAGTATATCCAAGAAAATCAAGATTAGCACCGGCAGAGATTCATCTCCGTGACTAAACGACAATATATTATTAAAGCATACAAAAACACCATTTATGTTAGCAAATAAAAAGAAAATCGCATGCAAGCAGATTAAGCTAAAGTGGCTTTTATCTAGAACTTTGCCAAACACAGTTTAATGAACAAGCAACTAACGTACAAATTTAAGAATACCTTCAAGGAACATACTACAAATTTAATGCGAACTATACCCGTTCTTAGAATGACAAACACCAACACTATCCAGAGACAAAGGGAAACGAAACAGACTTTTTTGGTTCAGCCCAAAGAAAACAAAAAGGTTTGAATAGGTTTTCCTCAAAAATCAATTTTAACGCATTCCCTGGGTAAGGGATATCAAAACGCACGCCTCCTCCGTATTGCAAATCATACGCAAATTGCTAATCTTAATATTTAAGAAATGTAATATACCGCCATAAGAGTTATTTGGTATATTATTAAACAGTGAATACGCATTTCGTAAAAATAAAGGAACCAGTATCTGAATTGATTATCTTTGTGCAATACTCCACTCATCATCTGACAAAAAACAATTGGTGGTGTCTTAAGGTTTTGAGGCCATAGATACTATTCTTAAAAAAATCAAAGCGGTTAGGATAAGGGGGAAACTGCACAACTGGTTCGACACGTCCGGAAAACAGAATCAACATTAGAAAACGAAATCGTACTTACACCATGAGAAATGATATTAGTCGCAGCTTTCCTCAAGAACTATCGCCATTTCTTTCCAATGTTTTTGTAAACAGTCTATCTAACCTGCAGCTACATAGTTGTATATTGTTACGTCTCTTTATTTTCGTTTCTTTATTAGATTACGTATTTGGTAAGATCCAATTTTGATCCAGTTCTCTCTATATCCTTCTAACTTAATTTTATCTCGTTCTCCTTAATATATAACCCGGTTTGGCTCCTAGGGATGCTTCCTCTTCAGAAACTGGCAAATTTATATTTTAACTTCTCCAGCCAGCTTCTTATAATAAGACTATAATTCAAGTTCAGGGAAATATACCTAGGGTTTAGGCATATACGTTAATCTAGAATTCACACACGAGTATATAGATCTCGGTACCTTGCAGTCGTGACCTAAGATCTAATCTCAATTATATAATTATCTAAACTCCTTCCCGCTATTTGGTTCTATTTTCACAAGTGGTAGTGTGACACCTCGAATTCAGGTAAGACTCAGATTCAAGTAACAAAACTTGTTTATTAATGCTAAAAGACAAGTACATTAAATCTTGTTTTAAGTTACCAAAACTTCTGATTTGCTAGCTAAGTGAATGTCTTATGCTAAGCTATACAGACTGTTCAATACTAATCTAACCTTTTTACATAAACTGACATGCAATATCATGTAATACAAATGGATAATTAAACTATGTCACACTCAACTCGAGTTCCTTCATTCACATTTACTTTAAATAGATATTTTACAACTTATTTCTCTCTGAGTTAAATTTACTCAATTGACAAAGGGTCTTAAGTTAGAGATTTATCCTACACAATTCTTAGTCTAATAGAATTGGCTATAATAAATACTCTATCCTGATAAAGTTCTCTAAAATGTCCTCAGTCTTGCATTATCAAGAGACACAAATTCTACCTTCAAACATTCTCAAGATATAAAACAAAAAGGATCTTTATTTACCAAGTCCCCCCGAAGGTCTATTAGCTGTCACGTGTTGCTCGGGTTATCCTTCGTCTTGGCTGGTTCTGGGTGAGGTCTCGTGACTGAGTTGTTCCGTTCTCTGCTACCGGACACAAAATCAGGAAATGGCTGGAACTACAAGCCTTGTCCACCCCCTCGGGTGTGTCATTCAGCGTTTGGCACCATTCTGCATAAGCTGTTGATTCTCTTACAGGTCTCCGCAGAGTACCTCTCAGCGCAAGTCATGAATACAGCCGGCTGTCCTTCGACATAGCACCCTCGGCTTGTCCTATCTCCGATCACTCATCAAGAGTCCTCGATCTCCAAAATCCCGGAAGAAAACAGAAAAAAAGCCTAGATCTTCGCGCGTATTGTCTTAAATATTCTTTCTCAGCGCCCTCTTTTCCTCTATTGTTTTTTCACACGATCCATAACTGACATCGCCCTTAGGTTGATCCCTTAATTTCCCTCCTTGCTATTAGGTGTTGTTTTCGAGGAAAGGCGCCTACGTCAGCCTTCCCCGTAAGTTGCAGGCTTCGGCGTTACGACATGCACTTGCGGCTTAGACGTGACCGTTGATCCTATTAGTCATTTCTTACCTGGAGACTTTCGATTTTTTGATAGCTTAAGAATACATAAATTAAGTCATTATTCCTTTACATGAAATGCTAATCTGACATAATTCTTGATTTTAGCTTTCCGTTTGACAATAAATAATTCCAATACATTACATATACTGATATACACTTTCACATACAACAACTTAGGTGTTTCTCATCTTCCGCTGGTAAGCAGGTATTATGCAAATTTCTTTTATTATTTTGTAAAGCTTACATGTTAGATCCTGAATGAATAACTTGCCAAGAAGTTCTCCATTCAATATCTAACAATATATCAGAATACATTTGATACATCACTCATAGCCATACACAAGGACTGATCAACAGACTTAAAACATTTACAAGTAGACTTCAAGATAATTACTCATTATCTTGAAGTCTGAAGTTTATCTAGAATAGGTAATTATATCATAATAAGTAGCAAAAATAATAAGAACTCGAATGGCTACAAAAATCTCACATTTATCATATTTCACATTGCCCGAAGAAAACAAAATCTCTCCTTCTTGTCCAATAATCTAGGAATTTTCAAACCTCAGATAATTATGCCTACACTTTGACCACAATATGCAAGAGACCACACACACACACACACACACACACACACACACACACACACACACACACATAAACAATATACATGATAAAATCTTTAAAATGCACTTTTAACAAGACATTACATTCATACACTTGGAATATCATCTATAAATCCCTAGGTGAATCTATACTGATATACGATATATCTTGCTATGGTTCAGTACTGCAATATTTAACGAAAAATATAAACTCATTACAAAATAGGCTGATCGCAACAATAACAGGGGATTCACCTAAATAATACCTCTCTGTTTCACTTATCAACATATAACAATAATCGACTTCTGACTATAAGAAAACTTATACATCACACTATCCTGGTAAGACACTACTTTTCCAGAAAATACCGAAGAGTAATTGTAATAATTCCACGTCCAATAAGACCTCAACGTATAATATATATCAAAAGTAACTATATTAATGCATGTCGTAAAGCAGCGCCAGTTCTATTTATTATACTCATTAAAATATGCTTTCATACAATATAAAGGGCCTATTCTCATATGCTGCTAAACCGATTCTGTATTCGCCCTCTTACCAACATTTCCAAAATCTTCACTAACACTCTACAGGTGGTGGTGAAGATCAATTGTTAGACCGATCCATATTTGCATCGTGTGCTATGGGACTATCATACATTTATTTCGCTGCTGTGAAATCTTCCTTTTCAAGGTTTACATCATGCATGTCTTTAATATAACATTCTTTGGGAGAAAAATTAACTCATTTCTGTTTAAAAAAAGGTTTTTGAAATAATCTCCATTGCACCGCATGTTATTTTCGAAATGAAATTTATTACTTACGCACTTTTGATAACAACTATGTGTCTATCCTTGAAGAGAGAATATATTCTCTCTTCCTGAAGAGAGATTCTTTTATCTTGATTGAGTCATTAAGAGATATGATGTTAATAGAAATTGCGGGTGGAGGTCACTTTCATTCCCGGTAATGTGTATAAACCATTTATGACGCGAGTGGTTTGCAGGGATCATCAAAGCAGAATTGATTAGTACGAACAACACACAAGGGCGTCCATGAGTTTTGTCTTTCTCTGATAATTAAGTCAAATCATCTCTTCGAAAATGTTGATTTTCACTTTCGCTACATAGACAAATGTAGTATGAAAGAATACATTTTTATTAGCTGTCTATGAAATCATATTAATTACAAACAATATAGTCAAAACGATTGTTTTATCTCAATAATCTTAGAGTTTTGCATTTATCATGGAGTTGACAAATTTTTCTTCTGGTCACAATCCTACTGTCAGAGTCTCTCTCTCTCTCTCTCTCTCTCTCTCTCTCTCTCTCTCTCTCTCTCTCTCTCTCTCTCTCTCTCTCTCTCTCACACACACACACACACACACACACACACACACACACACACACACACACACACACACACACACACACACACACACACACACACACACACACACACACACACACACACAAACACCCTAACACTAACTTGATACTGTGTTTTATGTTATAAATATATAAACAAAGAAATATATTACAATCTATATGTGCATGATTTAAAAAAAATCATAAAAGATGATTTACCATTGAGTTGGTTCCTTGCTATTGCAATGCTTCCCACCAAGAACAGCCAAGCTCTCATCCGCAGATTCATTATCTTTGTTGTTGGAGGTATTAGGCTTAGATTTGAACGGTGTTCTTACCATTTCAGTTATAGTGGCCTCTTGTTTTCAGCAACACATAACAGAAGCATAAACGCATGTGAGTGTTTCTTTATTTCCTATGTATATTGTTAAATCAATAAACATCATTTTCCATTAAACAACAACGATTATCATAACTGCGGTTCGTCGAAAAAATAGTATTGATAAAATATGACCTGTTTTTTCATTTCAGAATTAATATCACTTTTGCGTGCAAAGAGAGTTTTTCCCTAAACACGCTACTACAGGCAATTATGAATCTTTAGATAAATAATTCAGAGCTTCCCTAAAGCTTCAGATATATTCTGAACTTTATTTATTCACTCCAATGAGTACTTTCAAATATATTAATATTTTATAATTTATTAATATTGATAGATCCACATTCGCAAAAATAAATGTCCAAATTATCGCTCAGTTGTGAAATGGTAAATGCTTTGATGGAATGTTATGTAGAAAGCACGCGTTTCTCCTTACCATTTCACGAAACTTTACATTTACACCCAACAGTTTTATTTATGCAGATGTGCTAACTAAAGAAAGGAAGATACAAAGAAGGTTTTTTTTTAAATTACAAATATATATGATAAACCAGTATTGATTTAATTATACAGTAGTACTCCACTTCTTTCAGGTATTATTATTATTATTATTGCGTGCTAAGGGAATTTTTTCTAAACAATGCAACTGCAGCCAATTATCAATTTTTAGATAAATGATTCAGAGTTTACCGAAAGCTTCAGCTATATACTGGTGATATCCATTCTGTTAATATTCACTTCAATGTATACATATACAAATATACACCTAAACATATACACACTGCCACAGCCTCAGAAACAATAAAACACAGCTTTTCTTGCAACCCCAAATCCCTCAAACAGTTGGCGAACAACGTTAATCAGCAATTCGTGAACTCTTTTCCAAAAGCTACAAGAAACAACCTTTCCTCAAACAAACGAACATTTTCCAGTAGCTCCACGAGCAACCCAGTCGATACGGTTCCTCACAGTAATAAAAAAAAGAACTGTCACTGGCAATTCAACAATTTAACTCTAACAAAGGATCGAGGATAGACGGAATCAGACCAAAAGAGATCAAGAAACATTCAACCAACCTATGTCCAGTTATACAAAAACTGTTAAATAAAATCTTCGAAACGGGATACATACCTGAAACACTAAAGACTGCATTAATAACACCCATACACAAACATGGAAAAAGAAACATTATAAGTAATTACAGACCCATCACAACGTTGTCTCTAATCAACATACTCATGAAGCACACTGTGCATTGCAAACACTCCACATTTCAAAAATTTCAAATCATACCCAAAACACAATAAAGAGACGTTTTCAAAAAAATAAAGGAACAGCAACATTACTGGAAGATTTCACAAACCTAATAAACGCTGCACTGGATAAAAACAGAATAACGTTTGTCGTATTCATTAACCTAACAAAAGCATTTGGCATACTAACACACAAAACCTTGTTAACGAAACTAATGCATATCGGAATCGGAGTTCGTCTACCCTAGTGGTTTAAATCATAGATGAAAAACAGAAACCGCATCAAAAGTATAGGAGCAGCTTACAGCAAAGCGGTACCAGTAACTGTGAAGTATTGCAAGGAGCTGTCCTATCTCCCATACTATTTGAGGTGTACACACACGACATAAGCCCTCTTCCCTTAAAATGCAAAATCTTCCAGTACACAAAAGAAACGGCCATAGTATCCATTCACAACAACGTAAATATCGCTTACACAGATATGCAACACGACATCAACCAAATCACTAACTGGTTAAACAAAAACGTTATATATATATAAACCCTGGGAAAACAATGCTAACGATATGCAAAATTCCCCAAACCCTGCCATAGAAACTTAATATCTCACTATCCAACATTCATCCTCCTATAGTCAAAACGCTCAACCTAAAACCACGACCATCAGACAGGTGAAAACAGCACGCTACCTCAGACTTCACTTCGATGCTGATCAAAGTTGTAATAGCCATATAAACTACCTACACACCAAGCTTAGGATAATAGCAAGTAAATCGGAATGCTAATCCATAAAGCATTATGAGAAAACATTTTAAGATATGCAATCACATGATATGCATTCTGCACAGACTGCAGACTTAACAGGTTACAATGGTTGCAAGATAAAATGGTAAATCTGATATTCTGGGAACAACCCACACTTATGCAGGCCGCACAGACACAACACAAAATATTTTAAGATAACTCATGCCACTATACTGTCATGTTTAAACATTACTACAGTCCAACATATAGAGTAACCAAAACAACATGCCAGATAACAAAACCACAGTCAGCAAACTACTGTACATAACATATAAGTACAGCATTCACTACGGCAAAGCCACCAGAAGCGTCTACGTACCTGACAAGATAAACAAACTACCGTTTGACAACAGAAACCTTGGGACATACAGAGAGCTGAAACAGGCGCTATATAGATATTGTAGTGAGAATGAAAATTAGAGAAATTCCGGTCTCTTTCTCTATCTCTCTCCCTCACACACACAAAAATACACTCCCCCCCACACACACATGCACACACACAAAACCTATGACAAGCCGCTCCCAAAAACACCACTACAAAGACACAAACAAACACACCATGTCCAAATCCAACCCTACTTGCAGAAAAAAAAAATTAAATTGTGGAATAATAGTTGAAGCCTTCCAAGCATATATCATCAAGCAATGAAATCAACACCTGGCTTGCGACCAGTACAGAAACTTAACTACGAAACCATTGTCATCTATTATCTTCCTCAGATAATCTCTGCAAAGCTTCGAGGAAGAAAAAAAGAAATGCCTCCCAAATTATTATTATTATGACATTAGTTATTCACTAAAAAATTCTATAAAATGATCACTGTTAATATTAGAATTCGTGTTGTAAATGCATAATACAGAGGCAAATGATGTTATTAAAATTACTAACTGAAATCCATTGTAGATAAAATTTTGTAAAATTATTCTAAAGATAACTATTTTGTATATATGTGTAAACGTTCTACCAATGAATAAAAATATTATTTATTTAATAAAAAATATTAGTGGTATTACTGAATGTGGGTCCAACTCCCGTTTCTTCCTGTTTGATATAAAATTCATCGAAATCGGCTAGAAGAAACCAAATTTTGAAGTGCTGAAAAGTGAACAGAGAGGACTGTGGTCAACAACGAACGAAGAATAAAGATTGTAATCATCTTTACACTACCATTGCTCAAGGGAAGTAAGGTGAGTCATGAAGTGCATCAAGTAACTGAAGGATTTATTGTCCGACAGAAATCATATAACCTGTAGTAAATGCAGTAGGATTCTACACTTTACATGTGCTAGCCTTTCAGAAACAACCTGACAACGTAAGTTCACTATAAAGGACAGAGCCAATTATATCGGAGGTAAAATCAGACACGGAACTGAAAACATACCGGTGAGTCCTATAATTTGAACTCCTTAAATACAGTATATACTAATAGAAAACGGTCTAAAGACTATAAAAGACAGCTTAGTCAATATTGTGCAAGAACTCTTTGACAAATAGAATGAAGAAATAACAAAAAAAATCTAGCGATAATGATTACTTGGTCAAACATAATAATTTAGCAGTGATGTGTTGCAAACTGTAAAGATATTAAATTCAGCATTAACTCACTAACTGACAGGCAGCACAATTTGACAAAAGAGATATCCTAACTCCGTTGAATGGTGTCCCTGAAACTGCATCTACAGAAAGCCTCAGAGACAGAATTTTAAAATTAGGCCATCCAATTGATTTTGCCTACATCTAAACGACATTCTAACCATAAATCAGATTACAGGATTAGCATAAAACAAGGCTTGCCATGACTTGCACCAGTAATAGTTCATCTTACAAGAAAGTCCACAAAAGACAATTTCATAAAAGCCAGCAGACAGGAAAAATCAGTTGCCAAGGACTTGAACGCATTGAAAGACCACACACCAATCTTCCTATCTGAATATTTACCTTTGAACCAGAACTTTGAACCACAACAAGATCAAGATAAGATAAGGAATTGTGACGTTATTGGTTGATAGGATGATGACGTCGTTGTGTGTGTCATCACGTTCTTTGTTTGGTTTGCATATGAAATTGTGGGTGAGGTTCGAGATAAGGATTCTCCACGTGATTGGTTTGTTCAGATGATGATGTTATTGTGTGTGTGACGTCATGAGTTTGGAATTTTTCTGGGGAGCAGTTGTGTCAGTGACACCACGTTGTTTGTTTGGTTTGCTTAAAGTATTGTGGGTGATGGTTGTAGATAAGGATTCATGTCGCGATTGGTGTTGCAATTTAAACCAAATAGGCGTAGGGTGTACGGGGAAGCGACATCTGTGTCGTGGAAGCATGTTGTTATCAAATGAAGATAAGTGACATCATTTGTCAGTTTTAAATAAATAATGTTATTGTTTTGAATGGAAAAGAAAGATATTAGTGGATAAGGATCTGTTAAAAGGTTGTTTCTATGTGATTTATACTTAATTAGTTGTTTACTTAAATCTATCCTTTCTTACCTAAAACCTTATACAATCAAAATCCTAACCGGCTGCTCTATTGTTATACTGTATATTTACCTTTCATTAGTTATTCCTTCTTCTCTTACTTTAATATTATTCTTATATCTAGGATTGTTTCCTCTTCGGATACTGGCGAATTTATATTTTTCTGTGCCAGCCGGTATCCTATAGTAGAAAAGATCCTTACTGAAAGAGACAATACTAGTTCTTAGCTTTCTTACACAACATCTTATTTAAGCTGCCGTATAGATTCAGATTATTTCAGTGTGACCTAAATCTATAATTACACTTTCTTTCTAAATACTGCCTGTCAAAATAGGTTCTATTTTTATAAGTGGTAATTTGAAATCGTAATCAGGCATGACTCAGGTTCAGGAAAATATGACATGTTTATTGGAATATCTAAAACACAATACAAAATTCATACACTCAATTATGCTCAATACTAAATAAAACTTGAATTAAGTTTAACACTTTCTAAATTAATTTAATCTTATAAAGCATGCTAAACATAGTAACTGCTTATTGGGATAGATAGCAAATGATATGAAATTAAGCTAAATACCTTTCAGTAGTATTACTCAAAAGAGAAAACTAATTAACATTCTAATGTTACTGAGATACGAAATTCTGCTATTCTTATCGCATCGAATTAATCCTATCACATGCAAAATTACAAAGATCTCTTCCAAACATTTTTTTTCTTGCTCTCATAGGAGGTTAACTTTCAAATTTCAGACTGTCCACAAAGTTCATTAGACTACAGTTCTTAATTTCACATTCGTAAACAATCTTCTCTCTTCTAATGAACTTTCACACAAAATTAGAGTAAATCCACCTTACTGAGCTTTTTCTGCATCGTTCTGCAACACGTGTATGTCTGGATACTTCTCATCTATTGGCTGTCAATATGCCAATGTAGGGGTTATGCTGTCTTCATTATTTCTGCCGAAAACGGACTCAATCTCTGCATTTTAGGAACATTTCGATGAAACTTTTCAGCGACGGCTCGATTCTGCTAGGACTGGAAATTTTACCTTCAGCATTGCATAGACTCCAACTTCATTTTAAGAATGCTCACCGTATAACATCTTGTCACGTACTTCACCCCACTTACGCGAAACTGTCCGCTAACTTCCGAACCATCAAAACAAGAAAACGTTATGACCAGAGAGAGTCTTCAGATATGGGCTCAACCCCTTTATATTCTTCTATAGAGTGCACTCATTTTTTTTCCCCTTTTTGCAAATGGCCCTTATCCTTACACCCCTTTGGGTTCATCCTTCACCTTTACGACACTGTTATACTTGGATTCACAGAATATATGGCAACATCATTTTCCGAGTAAGGAAAATTATGTTGCTATATATTCTGTGAATGTTATTGTTATCTAATGTTATTGCTTGGAACTTCGTAAAAGATTTTGATCTCACTTCTCCGTATTCACATATTTTCGAAGGAAAAAATATACAATCGTGTACGGGAAAAAAATTGACATAAAACGATTAAATGTAGGAAAAGATCTTATATCATTTGTTTCCACAGTACACAGTATACCAATTGAATTCTACCGAACGAAGTGATTCCGAGACGGGGATGGTACGTTATGATCATTGTTATTATTTAAGGAACCGGCTAAACAGAAATGCATCTAATCAGAGCATAAAAAGTGAATATACAGAATAAAGGAACAAACTCCAATCAGAAATACGCTGAAATAAACGTAATTACGACATAAATAAAATAAAATAAAATAAATTAAGGAAAAATTAAAAGAACTTCAGCAATAATAAATGATGCACTTAATAAAATACCACATCCTCATGCCTCACTGAATATTGTCCAGCACATTGCCAAACAACATTTCAGTAACAAGCAATTAATGAATAAATCTAATGTACTTTCAAGGAACACATTACAAACATAAGGAGAACTATAGCTAATCTTACAAAGCAAAACCCCAACACTATCCACACACAAAATAAGATTCTTCAGTTCCTCCAGATAACAGAAAAAGATTTGGATACAGATATATAAAAATCCACTCAACCTAAAACATCCGCTGGATTTGAACAAATACGACTAAGGAATATGATATCGCACTACCTCGCCTTACGGTCATTTATACTGAATTTATTAAACTTAATATTTAAGAAATGCCAAATTCCACCTGTTCTAAAACAACAGTGATAGCTCCACTACATCGTCGTCGTTGTCCGGTAGCATCCTCTCTCTAGCAAGAGAGTTGCAGCAGATGAGCAGCTCTTCTCCATTTCTGTCTGTCTGTCGCTTCCATCATTCTTAAACCAGTCCATTCCACGATATCATTAAACCACTCTCTAGTTGGTCTTCCACGTCTTCTCTTCCCCTCAACGTTTACTTATAATATAGTTCTTGTCAGTTGTCCTGAAGAACCTCTCAGAAGATGTCCTGCAAATCTAGTCTTTCTTCGCATAATATTCTTTAGCAGTGTTCTTTCCAACCCAACTCGTCTTAAAACTTCTTGATTTGATATTCTTTCTGTATAGCTAATCTTTTCCATCTTTCTATAACACCACATTACCAGTGCATTAATTCTTTCCATATCTCTCTCTCTCTCTTAGTGTCCATGACTCACTTCCATAACTTGCAATACTCCAAACTGTTGCTTTAACTATTCCAATTCTAACGCCTATTTTAGTGTTCTTGTTTATTAATATTCTCTTCAATTCCATAAATGCCGATTTAGCTTTGCCTATTCTATTTCTAATGTCCCACTCTGAAGTCCCTTTCTCTGAGATCCAGCTACCTAAATATTGAAATCTTTCCACTTCTTCTAAAATCTTTCCTTCACATCTTATTTTTACATTATCTCCTATTTTTCTACCCATTATCATTATCTTGGTCTTTTGTGTGTTAATTCTTAGTCCATCCTCTTTACAAGAGTTTTCAATTCTTTGAATAATTTGTTGTAACCCATTTTCACTTTCTGCCATCACTACTACATCATCCGCATACCTTAAGTTATTAATAATTGTTCCGTTTATTTTTATTCCTCCTCAAGTGCCTCTCTAAACATTTTTTCACTATAAAAGTTAAACAATAATCAATAATAGTGATAACTTGCATCCTTCTCTGACTCCTCTCTCACCCGGAAATTCTCCTGTTTCCTCTCCATTTACACACACTGACGCTATCTGTGACCAATATAATCTCTTTAAAATTTCCAAGTCATAAGAGTCAATATCAGTACTTTCTAGAATGTCAAAAAGCCTTTCATGTTTCACTGTATCAAATGCGTTTTCAAAATCTAGAAATCCCCAAAACAACTTTCCACCATGGTTTAATGTTTTCTCCCCAATAATTCTTAGACAAGTTATAGCCTCCCTAGTTCCTCTGTTGGTTCTGAATCCAAACTGTTCCTCATTCATTTCTTTTTCTATTTTATTCCTAATTCTCTCTAAAATTATGTGCACCAGAATGTTTGCTGTGTGAGTTTTAAGACTTATCGTTCTAAAATTGTTACAGTATAAAACTCCCGTCTTTTTTGGAATAGGTATAAAAATTGATCTTCTAAACTCCTCTGGTAATTTTTGTCCTTCATAAATTCCATTAATAATTTGCCATAACACTTCCATAACTTTTTCACCTATATTCCTTATAAGTTCTATATAAAAATGGAAAATCCGGTGAAAATAAGAAATATTGGACTACATCCTTGATGTCAGTAGGAGAAACGTCACGAAATAACAGTGAATAAAAAGTATCCGGATATCTATAAAAACAGAAAATAATATCCAAAACTTAATACGGATTTCAATTAAGGAACCAGTATCTTATTGTAAGATCTCTCTGACATAATAAACTAATCTCTTGATAAAAAACACTTCGTAGTGGCACTTGCTCTTGACGTATCTAAAGCTTTCGACACCATATCGAACATAATTCTTTAAAAATAACTCGAAGTCGTAGGAATAAGAAGAAATTTCCGGAACAGGTTTCAAGACTTCCTGGAAACACAAACAATATTACAGAAATACATCATACCTACAGCAATACCTACGTTCACTACAGAGAATCCTTAAGGATGTGGGTGCATTTTCGTACGTCATTCAGGTACGTCAGTGTTTATCATTAGCAGATTACGCTGCACTCCACGAATACTGTGCACACGTGCTAACCAATATCTATTAAGATCCGTCCTTCTACCATAATGTCAGGTTCTTCGACGAAGTGCACTACGATCTAAGCGTTCATGTAAAACAGATACCTACAGGTTTCTTGGTCTGTGGAGACCTAAAATTGTCCAAAAGAATTTGTTGATAACAAGATCACCGCATGTTGTGCTGTTTCTGGCCATGTCATAATTAGGCCCTACGTCATTGAAGACGGTGGTGTAACCGTGACCTTGAATATTAAAAGCTACATCGAGAATGGGTTGCTTCCGTTCTCACAGGATTTGCATAGGATGTACTGTGCGAAAAACATTCCATCTACACAAATATTCCAACAGAACGGAGCAACCTGTTCTACATCACTTGGTTTCAGATCCTCTTTAACAGAACACCTCCCCAGGAGGCTCATTTCAAGGTTCACAGAATTCCTCTACATAAATGTTCTCCTGATCTCACACCATTGGATGACTTGGTTTGGGATACATTAAAAATATACTTATTCTGCCATGATGCGCCTTGTAACGTTGATGAAATAAGGGATAAAATTAGACGAATGTCCAGCAGATGTCCCAACCTTTGTTCTAAGAGATGACAGAGAATCTTCACATATGATACGAAACCAGTCGTGAAAAACGTTGTGTCCATTTCGAAAACATAATTTACCGTTGTTAATAATTTATTCGACCAAGATTCCACCGCTACTTGTGGATATCCATATCATCATATGTGAACATACATTGCTTTACTTTGCTGATAAACTCATTTACTTCGTAATACACACTACTACCAATAATTGCCATGATTCCTCCTGTTATTTGAAGTTATGGAACATTCCAGGTTGTTACTAACACAAAAACCGGCGTACAGATAGTAATAAGCAGTATTTCATAGCAGCAGTTGGGTACAGGTGGTATGGTAAGACGACTTGAACTCGGTGACTTCAAGAGAGGTGTCATCTTGAACTGTCACATTGGAATGTCCATACGTGCCATTGCCGCTCAACTGGAGCATCTAAAATCAATCGATGGCGATGTGCTCAACAAATAGAGACGTCTTGGCATCACTAATGCAGTAAACTCTCAGGGCGCCCGCCGAAAATGACTGATAAGGACAAAAGGATGCTAAAACGAGTATTACTCAAAAACCGATTACTTTCGGCAAAGACCATCCATTATGAGTTCCGGAATGCCAGTATCACCTTGGAGACCACTAATACTGTATGAAAAGAACTCCGTTTACTGGATTTCCACGGGCGAGTAGCAGCACATAAGCCAAACATCAAACATCGAACAAGGCGGGTCGTCTGGCTTGGTGCAAATAATGTGTTAACTGGACAATTGACTAGTGGAAAACGGTACTCTGCAGCGATGAATCAAAGATACACGTCTCCAGTCTGGTGGTAGGGTGTGGATGTGGAGGTAACCTGAAAACATGTTCCCACAGGGTTTTTTACCAGAGTAAAATTTGTTGGTTGGGTAATGGTGTGGGGGTGCATTCTAGTTTAGAATGGACTACTCGTCGCATTCCGTGGTTTCATGAACGTAGCTCAGTAACTTATTCATTCGCGATAATCAGGTGCTGCCTACACTGTGGACCTTTTATGAAACGAACTTGTTCGCTTGACTTACTTCAAGCGGATAATGCCCCATGCAACAGAGCCGCAGCTGTTATGGAATGGTGACTTCAATCGAACATCTGTGGGTCGAATTGGAGCGGCAATTGTGATACAGAGCAACAAGTCCTAGATCTGTCACTGAACTCAGTGCTGCTTTGATGAAGGAAAGAAGGCAAATTCCACCTGATGGCTGCCACACATTGGTGGAAACTGAAGATGAAAGGGATCTTGGCATATGGTGGATAGGAATTTTAAGTTCAGAGTTTCACATAACAAAAGTTGCAAATACAACTTAGAAAATAATTGCGATTTTGAAGCGAACCTTGACATGTAAGAATGAAGAAGTCATTTGCCTCTTGATAAGGCTTTGATAAGACAACACCTAGGTTCGTGTACATAGATTTGGTCTGCCGAGTTCCAAAGTGATAAAAAACTGTGCAATGAAGAGTTGCAAAGATTATATCCAAATTATGGGATTTAGTACATGAGAATAGATTACAAGTATGTGGATTGCAGACTCTGGTTAACAGAAAAAGAGGGATGATATAATCGAGGTCTATAAACTATCGAATGGGTGTTATAAGAGTCTGATGAAATATTTCGTTATATGGAAGGTGGGGAGGGAACACGGGAGCAGCCATGGAAGTTAAGTTTGTTCACAGTCAAAAAAAAAGGGGTAAGTGCCACGTATTTCTTGCAGAGAGTATTGAGTTAGTGGAATAATTTACCCTTAAGGGTAGCGAGTGCATCTAGTGTGAATGAATTTATGGGGAGGTACGAAAGACGGCTTGTGTGATTTATAGCTTTTTTATTTGAATATTATTATTTGAATAATAATAATAATAATAATAATAATAATAATAATAATAATAATAATAATAATAATACCCCGAAGGAACATGGCCTTGTCTAGCGGTGAGGCTTGCGTGCTTCAGGGATTTTGATTCTGGCTGTAGTATAGCTTCCACCCTTGTCAGGCAGGCCTCAACTGAGGAGCAAGACTAACAGTGTTCGACCCCCATCTTAATGGTGAAAATTAAGAAGAGATCCATACCGGATCAGTCAATGCCCGGGTCATCAAGGACTGCGTCAAATGTTGGAAATCCAGGGTATTAGTCGACAAGAGGGCTACAGGACCCAGTTCTCTTTGCTGGGAAATCAGTAAGGCAGCTGATAAGCGACTGGAAGAAACTAAACGTAAAATATTAAACTGAAGAAGAAAACAGAGAAGTTATGAAATGTTTTACAGAACAACACCTGAAAAAAGAGGTTTTAGAAAGTGTATACATTTAATTTGGAAACAAAATTCCCAGAATCTGAAATAACAGAACAAACACTAATGTACCAAAATAATTTCATTTTCCATAGCAAAATATTTACTCTACTTGAGCTGCAACAGTTACGTAAGAAACCAAAAACTCCAGTAACAGCAAATCATCAGCAGGTAGCTATATCATACTAAGGAATTCAATTTAGTAATCATCAAACTGACGACATACCTCAGAATGTTTTGACAGAAGTGCAGTGTAAAATGAAGTCAGAGGTACTGGAACATTTGAACTCCGTAAATGACCATATAAGACCACCACCATTAAAATCTTTACATAAATCTAATTTAAAACAGGTTTCTCTTAGATGAAAATGTTGTGATTAAAACCGTCAAAACCAACAGTATAAAGTAAACAAATAAGCTTCTATACAGCACAGCCTATGTCATTCCAGTAAAGCTCGATGAAAACCGCACGAGCAAAAGCCGAGGATGAAATAATCTGCACCATGGAAAATCCGGTTAGATCAAAAAGTCAGCAAACTTCGAGCTCATTTGAGCAACTTAAAGAATTTTAAAGAAGGCGGCTGAAAAATACAAACATCAAAAACAAACTGATTAACACATAAAGTTTGGCCAACAAAACAATTGCTGAAGTTACAGAAGAGCTAAAACAAAGAATAATAGCGACTGCTCTGAATATTAAAAGATGTGAAGCAAGAATAAACTTATATGTGAAAAATATGCAAATTCGACAGAACCAACGTCAGTTCTTTCAATCTCACCAGAGAAATACAAATGCAAAAAATTATTAATCAGAAAAAGAAGAAACACTCAAATTTTGGAAGAAAATCTGGTATAATCCTATTGAACATAATAAAGACGCCTCATGGATTAAGGAAACAGAGTCAGAAATGATATGCAAAACTAAATTTAAAATATTATCACTAAATTAATGGACAGTGCACAAGCTAGAAATTAAACAAAAAAACTGATATGCACCTGGCAAACATGAACCAGATGGATTTTGGTTAAAGCATTTAACCAGTCTACATGATCGAATGGCAGAACAATTTAATTATTGGTCGCAGTCACTCTCGGTACAAGACTGAATGATATCTGGCCTCACTATTCTCTTCATGAAAAATAAGGATAAGGGTGCAGAATCAAATAACTATCGTCCAATAACATGCGTACCAACTATGCTTAACCCGTCCATTGCAATCACAGCAAATTCCATATAACACTACTTATCAGATAATCAGATTTATCCGATTGAACAAAAACGTAATTTCCAAAAATCTAGAGGAACATAACACCAGATTCTTATTAATAAAATGATTCTCAGAAATTCAAAAAGAAGAAAACCTAACTTAAATATTGTATGAATAGACTAGAAGAAAGCATTCGATTCCATCCCACACTCCTGGATCCTAAAATCACTAAAAATAATTGGATTTAGCAAAAACATATGTTCGTTTCTGGCTGCTGGTATGAAATCATGGAAGACACCTTCAATAGTCAATAACGAACGATTCGGAGATATCAGCATCAAACGTGGACTTTTCAGACTTGATTCCTTGTCGCCATTGCTCTTCAACATTTCTTTGATAACTTTCTCTATGATTTTGAAGAAAACAAAACTTGGATATGAAATTGCTAAATGTAATATTAAACTTTTCCATCTGTTGTATATGGATGACTTGAAGTTTTAGGGAAAATAGGCCCAGAAAATACTCTTTACTAAACACAGTTCATATTTTGAGTCTGGAAATCAGAATGGAATTTGGTTTAGATAAATGCGCAATTTTATCTATTAAACGAGGAAAAAGAAATGACACTAGCAATTTTAATTTTGACCAGGATAAATATATAAAAGCAGTTCCAGCTGATAAACACTATAAGTACCAAGGAATATTAAAAGCGAGTGATATTCGCAGCTCGAAAGTTAAACAACAGTCAGCATCACAATACATCAAAAGAGTTAGGAATATTATGAAAACAAAATTAAATGGATTAAACGCGATTAGAGCAATGAATTCTTGGGCTATACCAGTGATCTGGTACACAGCTGGCATAATAGATTGGAACAAAGAAGACCTCTACAAACTGGACCACAAAACTAGAAAATTAATGACTATGCATCATGCATTACATCCACGAAGTGATGTTGACCGATTGTACCTACCAAGGAGAATAGGTGGACGGAGTCTGCTGTAAGTGAGACAGACTATGGAAGAAGACGAAATTAGATTAAGAAGCTACGTACATCGACAATAGCGCTGAGCCATTGCTTCACGCAATTACACAAGAGGGCCTTCTAAAAGCATCAGGAAACAAATGGCATTATAAAAACGGACAACAAATTAACGGATTGTGCGATATAAAAATAAACCCTTTCATTGCAAATTTCTTCGAGATACTGAGGACAAAATTGACGTGAACAAGACGTGGCAATGGCTACAATTATGGTTATCTTAAAAAAAGAAACAGAAGGATTTATTCTAGCAGCTCAAGAACAGGCATTACAAACTAATGCAATGAAAGCAAAAATTTTTAACATCAATTATAACAGCTAATGCATATCATGTGATTAGAAAGATGAGACTGTAGAACATCCAGTCATTTTGAGATATATATCTTGCTGCAGGCAAGATATCTCAAAATTATTATGAATACCGCCATGATCAAGCGTCTAAAATAATTCATTTTCATATGTGCAAAAAATATGGATTTCATTCTTCTAATAAACGGTGGCAGCATAAAATAGAGACATTATTTCAAAACGACACAGGAAAAATTCTCTGTGACCTTAGAATACAAATTGATTGGCTATTGAAACACAATAGACCTGAAATCACAATTATCGAACATCGACAGGTTTGAATTATTGATATCGCAGTTAACAATAAAGAACCGGAAAAAAATTACTAAATATCGACATCTGGCAATCGAAGTTGGCAGGCTGTGTCTTAAACATACCAAAATCATCTCTATCGTTATCTGTGCACTCACTTGGTGCAACTTAAAAGAAGCTATCCAACTATTTACAGCGATTAAACATCAAAGAAATGACCCGATATGACCTACAAAAAAAGCATTATTGGAACAGTTCTTATTTTACGACGCGACCTGACACACTATTCTTAGATTCTTGGTGGAATGTGAAGTTTACTGTATCACCAATCAAAATATTTTTTAAATGTCTTGTTTTGGCTGTGTATCAATTATGTGAATTATAATAAAATAATAATAATAATAATAATAATAATAATAATAATAATAATAATAATAATAATAATAATAATAATAATAATAATAATAATAATAATAATAATAATAATAATATATGTATTTATTTAATTTTTTATTTTTATTTTTTGATCTCTCAATTATTTACATATAAACAATCATCATCTTGAGTAACATTTAGTATAGTATTTTACAAGGTTCAGCACTAAGTGCTGCATATAATGAAATTTCCATAATAATGATGATAACATTATCGGCGGAGCTCCTGAATTTACAATTATATAGTTCGGATAATTATAATATATATTTTTTAATAATAATAATAGTTTATTATCTCTCAAATAATTACATGAATATACTAAAATTTAGGCAACAATGCAACTTTTTCTTGCAAAATGGTTCAGTAAAATTCATAATTACTCGTAATATCATTATCATTTGCAGAATTTCTCATTGACACAAGAGTAAAAAGTGCGTATTATTACCATTAATAATAATCACAGTAATACTTTACACTTCATGACTCACAAGTTAAAAAATATTACTTATGTTGCAGTTTACATAATAATATTTTTTTAAATTTAAATATATAACTGAAGTATTATTATCACATTTTCTGTTTACTATATATATATATATATATATATATATATATATATATATATATATATATAGTTATATATATATATAGTTATATATATATATAGTTATATATATATAGTTATATATATATATATATATAGTTATATATATATATATATATAGTTATATATATATATATATATATATATATATATATATTATTGATTTGTTTGCTGTGTTGGATGTAGGCAGGTGTTTGGTAGGTCAAATGAATGATCTGGAAGGTCTGATCAAAGTGAAATTGCCGATATATCCTATGTTATTGCCGATATATCCTATGTTATTGCATCTGTCTTGACGGTTCACATTATGTTTTATTGTGGGCTTCGTTTTGAGCTAATTAGAAGGCGTTTTTTCACAAATAACAATAATAACAATAATTTTTTTATATATATTTATATTTTTTTTATTGATTGCTAAAATATTTACACATACAATAAACATCTTAATTGACATTGCAACTTATAATTTTACAGAATTCAGCACTAAGTGCTGCATTTTCTACATTGGATTTAAATTAAAATTTTTAATAATACTTTTTTGCCTCTATATTATGTATTTACAACACATTTTTCTAATATTAACAATAAAGATTACACAGAATTTTTGAATAATAATAATAATAATAATACTTTTTTTAATAACAATAATAATTTATTGATTGCTAAAATATTTATACATACAATAAACATCATGTGTGTGATATTGCATCTCATAATTTTACAGAGTTCAGCACTAAGTGCTGCAATTCCAACATTGGATCTCAACTAAAAATTTTAATAATACTTTTTTGCCTTTATATTATGTATTTACAACGCATGTTCTTCTAATATTAACAATGAAGATTATACAGAATTTTTTGTATACTTTTTTATTTTATTTTATTTTATTTTTATTTTTATTTTTTAAGTTTGAGAAAGAATGATTATGCATACAAATTTCTGCATTTGCTTATAAAGATTACTTGTAGATGAGTGAGGCAAATTAATCCCACCTACTTCGAAACTTGGGTTAGCTTTTATGAAGAGAGTGGGATTTAACCTTCACTATTTGTGTTGTTGCTAGTTTATGTATGGGATGTAGGCATTAGATGCTAGTGATTTGTGATGTGTATATTAGTGTTAATGGTTTCTTAACTTTGTTGGTATATTTTCCAGAGTTCGTTTTTTAATGTTCTGTAGTTATCTACGTGTTTTAACTTTCTTGGTCGGTTGTTGAGTTCCGTGGGTATTTCATGTGATCTCACAAAAGAACCGTATGTGTTGTTGAAGGGTGTAGGGATGTAGAGAGTTGTTGTAGGTCGTGTTATAAGATATGTATCTCTGTTGTTTTGATAGATAATGTTGAAATAATTCCTTGTTAATATCATGTAGTGTTTCAGGTTTTTAATGCTCAGAATTCTGTGTATCGCTATGTGCTTGTCGGATATTGGTTGTTGTATGTAAGGTGTACAGATCACTGTTGACACGACTTTCCTGTGTAGTATTTCTAATTTTGTTGGGTGGCTGTTTGATGTATTTGTATAGACCCTTATTCCGTATCTGAGTAGGGATTCGCAGATACCGTGATATAGAAGTTTTTTGTGTTGGGTGGAATAATGTCTTTAACTTGGAAGAGTTTTGCTGCGATGATCCGGAGTTTGGTGTGTAGGTATTCTATATGTTTTGTCCATTTAAGGTGGGAATCTATATAGAGATTAATAAATATATATTAATAATAATTATATAATAATAATAATAATAATAATAATAATAATAATAATCTTTTTTTTATTATTATTTTTTTTATTGATCTCTCAAATATTTACATATACACAATGATCATCTTGAGTAACATTCTGTATATTATTTTACAAGGTTCAGCACTAAGTGCTGAACCATATAATGAGATTTCGATAATAATGATGGTTACAGTTTTTTTTTGCTATTTTTTAAAATAACAAATACAGTAATAATTTACAATTATATAGTTCAGAGTTATACAAGTTATATAATTTACTTGCTGTAGTTTACTATTTTTGTTTTTTCAAAGTTTGAGAAAGTGTGATTATACAACAGTATTTACACATATGCAATTAAAATATTATATTTCCTAATTCTCACAAACATACAATGTAAACTCATTATTTACATAATTTTTTAATGATAAGAATAATTTATTACATTATTTTTTCATGTTACATAGTGATATTATCCCATAATAATCGGTATCTTCAGTATCTTCTTTATTGTTATATAATTTACTGACTGTTTTGTAACATAAAATGCATTCTTTGATTATATGGATTACGTGTAGATGAGTGAGGCGAGTTAATCCCACCTACTTCGAAGCTTGGGTTAGTTTTTATGAAGAGAGTGGGATTTAGCCTTCACTATTTATGTTGTTGTTACTGTTTATGCATGGGATGTAGGCATTGGATGTTGGTGGTTTGTGATGTGTATATTAGTGTTAATGGTATATTAACTTTGTTGGTATATTTTCCAGAGTTCGTGTTTTAATGTTGTGTAGTTATCTATGTGTTTTAAATTTCTTGGTAGGTTGTTGAGTTGCATGGGTATCTGATGTGATCTCACAAAAGAACTGTATGAGTTGTTGAAGGGTGTAGAGATGTAGAGAGTAGTTGTAGGTTATGTTATACGATATATGTTTCTGTTGTTTCGATAGGTGATACTGAAGTAATTCCTTGTTAATGTCGTGTAGTGTTTCAGGTTTTTAATGCTTAGGATTCTGTGTGTCGTCATGTGCTGGTCGGATATTGGTTGTTGTGTGTGAGGTGTCCAAATCACTGTTGACACAATTCTCCTGTGTAATGTTTCAAATTTTGTTAGGTGGCTGTTTGATGTGTTTATATAGACTGTTCTTCCGTATCTGAGTAGGGATTCGCAGATACAGTGATATCGGATTTTTTTTTTTTGGATGGAACAATGTCTTTTACTTGGATGAGTTTTGCTGCGATGATCAGGAGTTTGGTATGTAGGTATTCTATATGTTTTGTCCATTTCAGGTGGCAATCTATATCAGACCAAGGTATTTTACATGTGTTATAGGTTTGATTTCGGGATATTGGCAGGTATTTTTGTTGGTAATGCAGCGGTATGTGTGACAGTGTATTGATAGATAGTGGTGCAGATGCATGATTCTTGGTTGTGTCTATCAAAAACATCTGTGTTTTGGTGCCGTTGGTTAGAATTGCGTTTTGGTGGAAGTATGTTGCTATTATTATTATTATTATTATTATTATTATTATTATTATTATTATTATTAGGGCGCTTTATTAGAAGGGCGCTTTAGCAGCAAGCAGTCGCAAGCACGCTATTTCGATGCTCCCATATTTTAAGTTGCAAAGTAGATCTTTTCTTGTGAATTAAAATTTAAAGTACATCAGTGAACTCGGTTCTTCAAGACGAACATATAGATGTAAAAACTGTAAGTATCTCTTAAGTAATAAGTAAAATATAAGTATTCAAAGTTCGAAGTATACGTTGGTCAACTACGCGAGAAGAGAACAAAGGAGGACGCCATATTAGAAAATACAGCAAGAACGTCAAACAAGAAGTATGAAGTGCTACAAATGCCAAGAAGACCTAACGGGGGAAGAAAACCACGTAACATGTAGGAACTGCCAAAGAAACATGCATTTTTTATGTTCAGGATTGTCCGAGACTACCTGGCAGCGAAAATCAAACAAGAATCGTGACGAGTGGAAGTGTCCCCATTGCAGAGATAACAAAGGAACGTCTCCTTCGACCGCAGGCGGAAAACAGCCAACGCAGAAAACAACCGCAGGCAGTAAACAGCTATCAACAACAGAGGGAATTAAAAACAAAGAAAATAACAACGGAAACCCAGGTGAGCCATCTTTATATGCAATACTTGAAAATAGATTACAAAACCTAAAAGACTGTTTAATCGATTTTGTTGGAGAACTATATAAAAAACATACCGCACAAATTACAGAAAAATTTAACCAATACGAGGCATTTATTAAATTTAATAATAACTCGATAGAAGATATGTTACAGACCGTTAGAGAAATTAAAAACTGCGTCAAAGAGCTAACTGAAAGACAGCATAATTTAATTAAAGAGACAACGGACCTACGGCAAGAACTAAACTCTCTAAAGCAACAGTACGAGCTCTCAAACCAACAGCAGCACAAAAATGACCTCCTCATAAATGATCTCCCAGAAATAGCTACGGAACCTCTAAGAGACACTGTAATACAACTAAGCCAAAAAATCGGCTCCCCCATTGAACCAAGAGACATCCAGTCAGTGCATCGGTTACCACAAAAAAGGAAAAGAGAAAATAATACCCGTCCTTCTCCCGTCGTAGTGCGACTCACCAACAGCCTAACAAAAACTACACTTATAAAAGCTAGCAGGATTAAAAATCCAGTAGTAAAGGACCTGAAAGGAGACCACGACAACAACCCAATATACTTGTCTGAATACCTTACTCCACACTATCAGAAAATATTCTACCAAGAAAGGAAAGTAAAAACAGAAAACAATTACCAGTTTATATGGATAAGAGACAGCAAAATATTCCTTAGAAAGACACAAGACTCAAAACCAATCGAAATAAAATCCGTAGGTGACCTCAACAGGCTGTCACATTGAAAGGAACATTGACAACTCTTAAAGAAGGACCAGCACCCCAACCAACATGAATGCACACCATCAAGCAGACGTAATCACCCCGGAACATGATAATTGCCACATTCTGAAATCAATATCAGAATGGAAACAACTGACAATCCCCAAAAAAGGACTATCTATTCTCCACATCAACATCAGAAGCATTCAAAAATACTGCTTGACCCTGCAAGCTTATCTGAAGGAAGATATAGACGAAATAGACATTTTAATACTGACTGAAGTATCTACGACAAACGAAGAGGCATCCTCCTACCAAATACCACACTTCCAACAACACAAACACTGCAGACAAACAAAACGAGGCGGTGGTATAATAATATTTACCAAACATAAACTAGAAGTAACAGAAATCAACTATAAATTAGAATACGCAGAAAACATATGCATCGAAATTAAAAACATCAAACAGGAAAACTCCCTGATATTAAACGCAATATACAGACCACCCAACTTAAGCACCACAAAATTCCTAGAAGAACTAAACAGATGGCTTTCAGCCACGAAAGTAGGCACCTCAAAATACTTGATAATAATAGGAGACATTAATATAAACATTAGGAACATAAATAACAACACAGAACAATACCTAGACCTATTATCGGCATATAACATAACCCCATCCATACAGTCGTACACACGAGAAGAGATAATCGGAAACACAACAACCACAACCTGCATTGATCATATAAATATAAGGGCCCCTCCATTATTTCACAGCATTCCCCAAATTATTTCACAGACCATTATTTCACAGCATTGCAGTTACACACTGAACCAGAACCCATAGAAATCACTGAGACTACAAAACAGTATCATAGCATTGTAAACGAAGCAATAGTGAACGATGAAATCAGAAAAACAGACTGGATGCAGATTGCATCTTTAGACTCTGCTGAAGCTGTATATAATAATTTAAAACTTGCATTTAACAAAATATACAACAAAGCATTAACAAAAATAAAAATACGCCCCCCAAACGAAACAAAATCCATGGATAACAGACAACATACTAACAGACATACAAAGAAAAGATGCCCTATGGAAACTATTTAAGAAGTCACCGAACAATATCGCTTTAAAAGCTGAATACAAAAGAAAACGGAATCTCCTAACAACCCAGATTCGAACGGCAAAAAGAAACTATTACAGCAACAAATTAAGAACAGCACAGAATGACATAAAGGAAACCTGGCACCTGATTAATGAAATGCTGGACAATATACACAGGACCACTGCCACAGAAACAATAAAACACAGCTTTGCCTGCGACCCCAAATCCCTTAAACAGTTGGCAAACAACTTTAATCAGCACTTCGAGAACTCTGTCCAAAAGCTACAAGAAACAACCTTTCCTCACATATACGAACATTCTCCACTAGGTCCACGAGCAACCCAGTCGATGTGGTTCCCCACAGTAACAAAAGAAGAACTATCACTGGCAATTCAACAAATTAATCCTAACAAAGGACCGGGGATAGACGGAATCAGACCAAAAGACATCAAGAAACACCATCAACCCACCTACTTCCAGTTATACAAAAACTGTTAAATAAAATCTTCGAAACGGGACACATACCTGAAACACTGAAGGCTGCACTAATCACACCCATACACAAACAGGGAAAAAGAAACATAATAAGTAATTACAGACCTATTGCCACGCTGCCAGTAATCAACCAAATCATGGAGCGCATTGTACATCAGAAACTCTCCACATACGTTGAAAAATTTCAAATCATACCCAAAACATAATATGGCTTTCAAAAAAATAAAGGAACAGCAACACTCCTGGAAGACTTCACAGATCTAATAAACGCTGCATTGGATAAAAACAGAATAACATTAGTGGTATTCATTGACCTAACAAAAGCAGTTGACACACTAACACATAAAACCTTGTTAACGAAACTTACCCATATCAGAATTGGAGGTCGTCTACTCCAGTGGTTTAAAGCATACACGAAAAACAGAAAGCACATCACACGTATAGGATCAGCACACAGCAAAGAGGTACATGTAACCTGTGGAGTACCGCAAGGAGCTGTCCTATCTCCCATTCTATTTAACATATACACACACGACATAAGCCAACTCCCCCTAAAAAGTAAAATCTTCCAGTATGCAGAGGACACTGCCATAGTATCCATTCACAACAATGCAAATATCGCTTACAAAAATATGCAACACGACATCAATCAAATCACTAACTGGTTAACCGAAAACGGCATATATATAAACCCTGGAAAAACAAAGCTAATGATATTCAAAAACCCCCAAACCCTGCCCATAGAAACTAAATATCTCACTATCAAACATTCATCCTCCTATACACAAAGTGCAGAACCTAAAATCACAACCATCACACAGGTGAAAACAACACGCTACCTTGGACTTCACTTCGATGCAGATCAAAGTTGGAATAGCCATATAAACTACCTACATACCAAGCTTAGGATAATAGCAAGCAAACTATATAGATTAAAAGACATTGCCCCAACCCACATAAAAATACTAATCTATAAAGCATTATGTGAAAACATTTTAAGATATGCAATCACATCATACGCATTCTGCGCAGACTACAGACTTAACAGGCTACAATGGTTGCAAGATAAAATGATAAAACTAATATTCTGGGAACAACCCACTCTTATGCAGGAAGCATTGACAAAACACAAAATATTTAAGGTGAAACACTTACGCCACTACACATTCATGTTAAAACACTACTAAAGCCCAACATATAGAGTAACCAGAACAACATATCAAATAACAAGACCACAGTCAACAAACTACATAACATGTAAGTACAACAATCATTACGGCAAAGCCACCCGAAGCTTCTACGTACCTGATATGATAAACAAACTGCCGTTCGACAACAGAAAACTAGGAACATACAGAGAGCTGAAACAGGCACTATATAAATATTATAGCGAGAATGAAAATTAGAGCAATTCCTGTTTCTCTTTCCCCCACCACACATACACACACACACACACACACAAACCACGACAACCCCTCCTTTCAAAAAACTACCACTACAAGAACACAAAGAAACAAACACACCATGTCTAAATCCAATCCTATTTGCACAAAAAAAAAAAAAAAAAAGTTAAACTGTAATAGCAGTCAAAGTCTTACAAACACGTATCAACAAACAGTAAAATCAACACCTGGCTTGTGACCACTATAGGAACACAACCATGAAACCACCACCCTCTGTCATCTATTATCTTCCTCAGATAAGCTCTGCTAAGCTTCGAGGAAGACAATTAGTAACTTGCAAGTATCTGTTATATACACTGTAATGCGTTATAAATATTATATACATATAATTACTACAGCAACTATGTATGCAATTCATCTGAGACATAAAAGAAAAATTTTTTAAAAATAATAATAAAAAACTTCTGTATAATCCTTATTGTAAATACTGTAAATATTATTATTGTATGTAACTTATACTGAGACATAATAATAAAAAAATTATTATTATAAAAAAAAATATTATTATTATTATTATTATTATTATTATTATTAATTGGGTACCTCTGTGGAATCCTTACACTCATCCACTAAAATTTTATTCTGAATACTAACCATATTTTCGCAGAATACCTATCGTATTCTGCTTTGAATGAATTTTAGAACGCACTCCTAACTGAATATCATAACCCAATCCAGTCATTTACATTAATAATAATAATAATAATAATAATAATCCCCGAAGGAACACGGCCTTGTCGTGGCGGTGGGGCTTGCGAGCTTCAGTGATGTTGAGAGTTATTCAGGCGGTTGCATAGCTGCCAGCAGGGCCACATTTGTCAGGCAAGTCTCAACCGAGGAGCCAGACTAACAGTGTTCCATCCCCCATATTAATGGTGAAAAGGAAGAAGAGATCCATACCGCGTCAGTCGACGCCCAGGTCATCAAGGACTGCGTCAGATGTTGGGGATCCTGGGCATCAGGCGACAAGTGGGCTACAGGACCCAGCTCTCCTTGCTGGGAAATCAGGGCAGGAAGCTGAAAAGCGACTGGAAGAAGCCAAACGTCAAATGGACTGTAGAAGAAAACAGAGAAATTATGAAATGTTTTTACGAATCAACACCACAAAAAAGAGGTTTTAGAAAGCTAATGCATTTAATTTGGAAACAAAAATTCCAAGAATCTGCAATAACAGAACAAACACTAATGTACCAAAAGAATTTCATTTTCCATAACGAAAGATTTACTGAACTTGAGCTGCAAGAGTTACGTAATAAACCAACAACTCCAGTAACAGAAAATCATCAGGAAGTAGCTATATCAAACTTTGGATTCAACTCAGTAAACATCAAGCTGACTACATACCTCAGAATGTTTTGACAGAAGGGCAGTATAAAATGAAGTCAGGAATATTGGAACATATGAACTCCATACATGACCGTATAAGACTACCACCATTAAAAGCTTTACAACAATCTAATTGAAACCCTCACAACCAACAGTATAAAGGAAACAAATCAGCTTCTATACAGCACAGTGAATATCATTTCAGTGAAGCTTGGTTGCAAACAGAAAGAGCAAAAGCCGAGGATGAAACAATTCGCACCATGAAAAATCCGGTTAGAACGAAAGGCTAACAGGCTTGGCTTCGAGCTGATCTAAGCAACTTAAAGAGTTTTAAAGAAGGACGGTGAAAAATAATAACATCAAAAACAAATAGTTAAAACATATAATTTGGCCAACAAAACGATTGCTGAAGTTATTGAATAGCTAAAAGAAAGAATTATAGCGACCGCACAGAAAATTAAAAGATATGAAGCAAGAATAAACCAATATGTACAAAATAAGAAATTTCGAGAGAACCAACGTCAGTTCTTCCAGTCTCTCCAGAGAAATACAAATGCAAACCATCATTCACATGGAAAAGAAGAAACACTCAAATTTTGGAAGTCAATCTGGGCTAATCCTATTGAACGCAATAAAGATGTTTCATGGATTAAGGAAATAGAATCAGAAATGAAACAAAAACAAATGCAAAATGTCATTATGACTAAAGAAACGGTCAGTTCTCAAGCTAGAAAATTAAAAAACTGGAGTTCTCCTGGCAAAGACGAACTACATGGATTTTGGTTAAAATATCTAACCAGTCTACATGATCGAATGGCAGAACAATTTAATTATTTGTTGCAGTCTGGCTCAGTGGAAGATTTTGTGATATCTGGGCGCACTTTTCTCTTCATGAAAGACAAGGGTGCAGACCCAAGTAACTATCGTCCAATAGCATGCCTACCAACTATGCTTAAGCTGTTCACTTCAATCATAGTAAATTCCATATACCGTTACTTATCGGATAATCAGATTTATCCGATTGAACAAAAAGGCAATTTTCAAAAATCTGGAGGAACAAAACACCAGATCCTTATTAATAAAATGATTCTCAGAAACTCAAAAAGACGAAAAACTAATTTAAACATGGCATGGATAGATTACAAGAAAGTATTCTATTCCCTCATATCCTGGATCCTAAAATCACTAAAATATTTGGAATTAGCAAAAACATATGTTCGTTTCTGGCTACTGCTATGAAATCATGGAAAACAACATTAATAGTGAATAATGAACAATTTGTAGATATCAGCATTAAACGCGGAATTTTCCAAGGTGAATCCTTGTCACCATTGCTCTTCAACATTACTTTGATATGATTCTAAATAAAACAAAACTTGGATACGAAATTCCTAAATGTAATATTAAAATTTCCCATCTGTTGTATATGGATGACTTTAAGCTATATGGAAAATCAGTCCAGCAAACAGATTCTTTTGATCAAGAGAAATATATAAAATTTCAGTGGACGAACACTATAAATAACTAGGAATATTAGAAGCCAATGATATTCTCCACTCGAATGTTAAACAACAGGCAGCCACAGAATACATTAAAAGCGTTAGAAATATCCTGAAAACAAAACTAAATGGATTAAACACAATTATAGCAATGCAGTCTTGGGCTATACAAGTGTTCCGCTACACCGCTGGCATGATAAATTGGACAAAAGAAGACCTGGACAAACTAGACCGCAAAACTAGACAACTAATGACTATGACCGGTCAACATCCACGAAGTGATGTTGACCGCTTGTACCTACCGAGGAGAATAGGTGGACGGGGTCTGCTGCAAGTCTGTTTGCAGCAGACGGGGTCTGCTGCTTCGAAGCTTGGGTGAGCTTTTATGAAGAGAGTGGGATTTAGCCTTCACTTGTTGTGTTGTTGCTACTATTTATGTATGGGATGTATAGGCATTGGATACTAGTGATTTGCGATGTGTATATTGGTGTTAATGGTTTCTTAACTTTGATGGTATATTTTCCAGAGTTAATTTTTTAATGTTCTGTAGTTATCTACGTGTTTTAACTTTCTTGGTAGGTTGTTGAGTTGCGTGGGTATCTGATGTGATCTCACCAAAGAACCGTATGAGTTGTTGATGGGTGTGAGGATATAGAGGGTTGTTGTAGGTCGTGTTATACGATATGTGTCTCTGTTGTTTCGATAGGTGATGTTGAAGTAATTCCTTGTTAATATCATGTAGTGTTTCAGGTTTTTAATGCTCAGAATTCTGAGTATCGCCATGTGCTTGTCGGTGCACAATAATAATAATAATAATAATAATAATAATAATAATAATAATCAATCAATCAAAATCAATCAAACTTTATTCATACATAATATTTACAATAGATATTTCCACACTAATCTGCATACAGTATTTACACGGACTGTTAACATATATTTTTAAATAATCATGATTATGTTATTTTTTTGCCTACAAGTACATCAATCCATATACATTCACATTATATATACATTTATTAACATTTTATATCCTTCAGATAAATTACATACATATATATAATAATAAGAATATATATTTTAGCATTTTATTTATCATCAAACTGAGTATTTATATATATACAATAAAGTATAATGTGACATTTTCTATGCAGTGTAAAATGTAGAGTACAGTTATTTTTTTAAAATATAAATGCACATAATTTCTTTTTTCAATATCAATATCATAGCTTATTATCATACAGCCTATTTACATATAGACATTTTTTTTTTAATATCAATATCTTCATTATTATAGTACTTTGTTATATGCATCTGCTTAAGAATTTCTGTCGCTAGTACTGTGTGCTGCTCAATTTAGTTAAGGAATCCTAATATAAGGGGAGGGTTAGCGAGGGGACAACCTCCCCTCCTGTAGAAACCCTATTGGTTACGAAACAAGCACCATAGAAGCCTAGGAATTTCGGACGCCTTTGCGACTATGGTTATCGTTTGGGGACCTGGAATATACGTAGTTTGGTGAAAGAAGGTGTTCTTTTTAATGTGAGGGATGTCTTAAGACAGTATAAAATTGGACTTTGTGCTGTACAAGAAGCGCGTTGGCTAGGAAAAGGCTCGACCCGTAATCAGGTCGAGCCTTGTGGTGATGACAAGGGACGAAGAGTCCTCGGAATTGCTTTTTTAGTTAGTGATAACATTTTGTGTGAAATTTAAATTTCAAACCTGTTAACAATCGGCTGTGTACTATTAGAGTTAAGGGACGTGTTCAAAACGTGCCTATTGTGAACTGTTATGTACCTACTGAAGAGAGTTCGGAGGAAGCTAAAGATTGTTTCTACGAAGTGCTTGAGAGTACTTGTAATAATCTACCGTCCTATGAAGCAAGCTAATGGTGGGAGATTTCAATGCGAAGCTGGGGAGAGAGCGCGTGTGGCGCCCTTTCGTGGGTAGTGATAGCCTACATGAGGAGTGCAATGAAACGGGATCCGACTTGCGAGTTTTTTGCCTCCGCTACGGGATGCTGTGTAAAGAGCACTATGTTTGCGCATAAAGATGTTCGCAAACAGACCTGGAGATCACCGGACGGTAGAACAGCTAACCAAATAGATCATGTACTAGTGTACATGGTCTATTTGGTTAGCTGTCTATTTGGTCATCACAACTCTATCTCGGATGTGAGAAGTTTCAGAGGTGCAGATGGAGATAGCGACCACTATCTGGTAGCCTACGATTTCAGGCATAGAATTGCAGTTCAGAAGCCCGCGTGTCCTACCATACAATCGGCATGGGACCTGGGCAAGTTAAAAACAGCGGAAGTCAAGAGGGCTTTCCAGTTAGAGTTGCAGACTCGTTTTGAGATGATCCGGATAGGATGTGGGACACCATCAAAAATACGGTCGCATTAGCTGTCTCGAAAACTGTGGGAAAGTGAAAGTGGAGGAGAAAAGCATGGTTTAAAAGAAAGTGTGAAGAAGCTGCAGCGAAACGAAGCACTACTGAACTACCTAGCGGATAGCAGGAAGAAAGCTGCACATGAGAGGGAGAGAAGAGTCGTGAATACATGTCTACACAGGGAAAAGCGGAAGTATCTCAATGAGCAATTGGCTAGTATAGAAAGACAGGGTGACGAATAATGGACGGAAGATGTACCGGACGATCAAAGCCATGCACGATGCCCAGACACAAGCGGCAACCATAAGAGGTGAGAGTGGAAATCTATTAACAAACTCAAAAGATGCTCTCGCTCGGTGGCGTAGATATTTTGCGAACTTGCTAAATGTTTGATAAGGATTATACTCCTTATCAAACTGCTGAATCATGTATTGAAGAGCCGACGTTTAGTGAGATTACTCGTCCTATCCGCATGTTGAAAAATAATAAGGCTCCAGGAGTGGATTGCCTACCGCGGAGCTCTTGAGAAATGGTGGGGACGTCCTGTTGGAGCAGTTCCACCGACTTATCGTGATGATATGGTGAGAATAACGGCTGCCAAACGAGTGGACGTAGTCGCTGATCACCCCAGTATATAAGAAAGGAGATAAGACTCAATGCGGCAACTATAGGGGCATCTCACTGCTGTCGACTGGCTACCAGGTGCAGTCTAACATCATGCTAATGCGTCTCACACCATATGCAGAAGAGTGCATTGGTGACTACCAGACGGGCTTCAGGAGGAACCGTTCTACAATAGACCAACTCTTCCCGCTGCATCAAGTTTTTGAAAAGTGCTGGGAATATAACCGGGAAGTTCATAATATTTTCAGAGACGTTTCTAAAGCCTATGGCTCAATAATACGCGCAAAAATATGAAAAGTGTTAGAAAAGCTGGTAATTCCTCGAAAACTCCGAAAAATGGTGCAGGTGTGCGTAGCTGGTTCAAGAGCAAGGGTGAAAGCATAAGGTGACCTTTCGGATCCGTTTCAAGTACAGACTGGTGTGAAAGCAGGGTTTTGGGCTTTCTCCGATTCTCTTCAATCTGTTGTTGTAAAAAGTAATTAGAAACACACAGCAAGTGGCAGGTGGAGTCGACATTGGGGTGCAAGTTGGGATTCTTGGCTACGCTAATGACCTGTACGTTATGGCGCATCAACGGGACTACGCGGTGGCATTGATTACTGCTGTTGAAGAAGCTGCAGAAGAAGTTGGCCTGAAAATAAATGCCGAGAAGACAAAATACCTTTTTATGAGTCGCCATGCTGCTCAGGATCCAGAGGGAACACAGTTTGAGAGGGTGAAGGTATTTAAGTACTTTGGTTCTTTCGTGATTGAAGACAACAAAGTTGAGGCTGATGCGCAGAGTCGGGTATATATTGCGAATGGGGCCTATTATCAGGTGCGTCCCCCTTTTCGCCTCGCGCTTGCTGTCTTGGACTACAAAGGTGGGACTATACAAGACTTTGATTAGGCCTGTTCTCCTCTACGGTGCTGAAGCGTGGACTCTCACGGCGAGATAAGCCGATCACATGAGACTATTCGAGAACAAGATGCTACGACGTATCTATGGTGGGGTAATGGCAGACGGATTCTGGAGGAGGCGGTCCAGTGCTGCCATACACGCTTTATACAACTCGGCAGACGTCTTGATGGAGCTGTGAGCACGGCGTCTTCAGTGGCTGGGGCACCTGTGCCATACGGGCCCCGAAAGGACTGTGAGACAAGCGTGGGAGGCCCGATCCCGATCAAGGAGGCCGCCATGGAGACCGAGAAAGAGATTGGCGGATCAGGAGAAGGAAGACCTGCAGGCTGTCAGGCAGGGGACCAGAACGTGGCGGACAGTCGCAGAGGACCGTGCTCAGTGGTGACATGTAGTGCTTGAGGCTAAAATTCCCACCGGAATGATAGCGCCTGGCTAATGTAAATATAATGTGAAACATTTATACTTCTTTCCCTAAAACATAACTTCGGTGGATCATATGGTACTGTTCCTTTCATTCGAAATTTTGTGGGAACCTTTGCTGCTCTGTTTGGAATGACGTGGAATCGCGTTTAAGCTTGAAAGAAATTTTATAAGGAGTTTAAATGAGTTCGGCATACTCGCTAAACTCACTGAAATGACAATGTTCTTATTTATTTATGATTACCCATCTGAAAACCGGGTGTTCGTTCAGAAGACAGATAATGACCTGCTGACAATTACAGACACAATAGCCATGAGAATGATTACAAGACGTATTTGCGATATAATTTTAGCGAAATTTTATATATTATAATTTCCATAAATATAATTATCAATATCCCCATCACAATGTTTTAATCATAAGAAAAAGATAAAAAAATCACGTTTCAGTAATTCAGTAATCCTTTTTAAAGCATTTTAGTTTTTTTTTTTTTTATGATTCTTGTACTATTTATTGTAACTCAAACAGTTTCTATAGGTCGACATCATTATAAGTGAAATAAATGAAAAAAAGATAGAAAATCATGAAATATGAAGACTATACCAAATGATCGAAATTAATTCGACAAATAAATTAAAATCAAGCAATTGCGATTGCTCCCATGTATGGCGCAATTATGAGTTACTCAGTTAGGAGTTCAAAACGAATGTGCTTGTGGAGGTTTGTGTTATGACATTATATATTCCAGAATATCAGTTTTGTAGTAAAGCATTTAGGAAAGCCGATGGTTACTCAAAAATGCAGAGACTAGTTCTGCTCATGGTTGACAATCACAATATCTGACATTCATGTGGTCCGAGAGGAGGAATGGGTTTTGTGAACTACAGAAGAACTCCTCTTCTGTAGTTCCAGTATGGAGGATAAAGTTTAAAATTGTTGACCTCTTTCAAGGGGCAATATTTTATGGCTTCAAATTTACTGGCTTTGGCAGTATATACAAGCATTCAGTTACTAAGTTGTCAGGTTCGTTTTACATTATTTTGTTCAGACATTTGTGTCTATAGAAGATTCTCTTCGAATTTCGTATCCACTATATAAGGAGTTTATCACCGCATACATGATAAGAGCAGTGAATTAATGGTTTTCCATTTTAAATAATGGTGTTGCTGCAGTTAGTTGTTTGTTAGTATCTATATGATGAAAGCAAGAGTGTGATCCAGTAGTTTTTTTTTTACTCTCTTCTCTCGAAGAGCGTTATCGATGGTGTAAGATAACATGCCAATAATAAATATAATTAATATACTGTGGTTGTTTGGATTTTTAATTTGCAACGTTTGCATTGCAAATAAAAATGTCATCGATTACCACTATGTATTCATTTAAGCACGTACCTGCCGGGAGAGTAAACTACAGTTCGTTCAGTCGTCTTAATGGGGGGAGGGGGAGGCAGAGGTTTATTGATAAAGAATAACAATTATAATCGGGAAGAGTAGTGAGATAGGAAATTGTTCGGTAGAAATATTAAGTGCCCAGTAGAAGAATCGACGTTTCCAGTTTAACGTATGAAAGCGAGAATCGAAACTGTGTTCGATTCTCGCTACGACGAGTGGAATATTCATGTGGACTTTATCAGCTGAAGGTGAACAAGCCGAATTTATACGGGGAAATGATGGCTTTCCTCCTCGAAACGATGGCTTGCGTGGGTTAGGGTGCAATCCTATAATGAGTCTGTGGGCTGCTTGAAGGTGTCACATAATAATTATAAAAATCATGTATTTTATGTTTTTCACAATCACAAGGTTTATTATCATACAAAGTATTTACATATACATGTATCACTCGACATGTATACGTGTATAACGCTGTTAATTAATCCCTCGATGTTACTGCGTATATCAAAATCGCGTTAATCAAATATAATAATCAATGGTAAAAATGACAATTCGTCCATGATCGATTAATTTATTAATAATTCGTTTTATGTAGTACTCTTTTAGGAAAGATAAAAAACGAATGCAAAGTAAATGTTTAATAAATACTTGTACCTACATTATTAACCGAATTTTTTTTATCAAAAGAAGTTATCAAGAGTCGTTTGAACAGTTTTAGTTTTTTTCTTATCGACATAAATTCTACGATAACAAGCAAAATGTCTCTCCAGGCCTCGTCAAAAAAAAGCAATAAAACATAAAGAAAAAACACTGCAAATATAATACATGATGGTATTAATTAAGTGGATATTAAATCCAACATTATTTCATAGCCGAATATAGAAACTACAGGAGTTTCGTGCCGAATATAAAGAAACTAAAAGTTTCGGCGGATACAAACATAAGCAACCTTTTGAGCAAATCGTAGTAAAGGTGGAGTAAGCTCCAGATCACTTTCCTTAGTATTTTCCATAAATGTAAATCACATCTCCTAGAGGACATGTATGATAAATAAGCCTTTGGCTCTCTATTTCAGTAATACATGATGGTTTATTTATTTTCAGTTACAATCTAAAAATTATTGACTGACATCTTAGGTCGCGGTTTCTCTCAGATACAATTTACTGTCAAATATCACAACCTTTACATAACTTGTGTTAAACCAAACTGATGCAAACAACAGTGCAGAATATCACTTAACATGTGAATGCACAGCTACTCATGACCTCCAAGCTGTACAATCAATTGCGTAAGAATATTTATATTAAACATTTTGCATGTATCTGTCAGATCAGCTTCGAACTCCACAGGGTTAAAGGAGCGTTAATCAAAACTCTTGCCGCGTATATCGAGGGTCGGTCGCAATTAATTTCGCCGCGTTAATCAAATCCGCGTTAAACAAATCCGCGCAAGCAAGGGATACCTGTATATACAATGAGACATATTATCTGTTTTCTGTACAGTAAAAATTAAGTTCAAAATACAGGATACGTATTTTTTTAAATATAAATATTCATATTTTTAAACTTGTTATATGTCTATCTGAGCCTCCGTAGCTTAGTCGGTATAGACGAAGCACTTGGTCGGAAAGACTGGGTTTGATTCCCGTCAGTGACGTGAGAAATCGTTATCTGATCTCTTTCGACTAAAGGTCACTTAACCGGTCTAATACGGAGGTAGAGGGTTCCCGGTGAATCGGGTTTTTCAACCCTCAAAATCAGGCAAACCGGTCCCGTGAATACACACGACTGCAGTCATAAATATATACTCATGGAAATGCAAGCAACTGGAAATCATCTGCCTCATAATCATCTCCCTGGTTCGATGGTTGATTAACTGCAAATTAATTTAATTAATTTGTTGACTGTTATTTTTTATCGAATATGTTATTCTAGATACACTGCACATTGTACTAAAGTAATGTTCAAGAACGACTGTGCAGTGGCAAAAGTGTTTTAACTTAAATAATTGTTTTCTGTGCTTGCTGCTTGTATGAGTGTGGGCCGTCTCTTTGTTCCCAGAATATGCGTTCTATCTTGTTATTTTGCAACAATTGTTAGCATTTAAGTTTGCATTCTGCGCAGAATGAGTATGATATAATTTCGTATTTTAAAATATTTTCACATAATATTTAATAGATTAGTATTTTCATGTGTTTTTTTGAGCAATGATTTCAATCGATATAGTTGGCTTGTTATTATCCTGAGTTTCTTTTGTAGTTAATTTGTATGGCTACACCATCTTTGAAGAGCATCAAAGTGTAGTTGAAGATAACGTGTTGTTTTATCATGTGTAATAGTTGTCTTTTTTGGATCAGTGCTTTGTGTATAGGAGAATGAATGACGGATAGTGAGGTATTAATCTTTACTTGTTGGGTCTGGGGGTTTTTGAATTCCCATTCAGATTTACCATATTAAGAATATGGTAAAAAGAAAGGTAGATAGAACTGCTCCATGTGATCCCCTGCAAGTTATCGGTAGCTCTTACTTATTTCTCTTATTGCTAAATTATGTTTCCTAAATATTATTAGAAGTAGTATTATTGTTATATTAGAGCATATGTTGGGTAGTCAGTATAGATGATATACTGACTATGATACTTGAAGGCTATGGCCTCTTATGTGACTTTTAAAACCACTGATGGATGGTGGATAGAAACATCGTTATACCACCACCTCATTTAGTTTGTCTGCAGTGTTTTCTGTTAATACAAACAGGTTTGTTAATATTAACATTTCTGGATAGTTCTGTTAATATGAATATATCTATATTGTAAATACCTTCTTTCAGATAAGTTTTCAGTGTTTTTGAGTGCTCCTGATGTTCATATGAAGAAAAGACTTTTTGGGGGTAGTAACTCGTTTCCATTCTATTATCGAGATTAGAATGTTGCACATGATCAGGGGAGAAAAGGTAAGTTGTTGATCGCTTACAGAAATGGTTTGAGCAGGCAGTAATCTATACTTTGAGTGAACAGCATGTGTTTACTAAGGGAAAGTGTGGTTTCAGAAAATTGCTTACATTTTACTGCACCGTGTAATGAAAGCGCCATGATGCCTTCGGTGTTAATCAATTTATTTATAGAATACAGCAAGGAAGGCTGTTGCACAATGTGAAGAATATGGAACTGGATTATATACTAGTAGTTTTCATAAGAGGATAACTAATTGATAACAATCCAAAAGTGATGCACAAAGGATGTGTCTATAAGATTTAAGTTGAACAACAAGCCCTCTAGAGATCATCTTTTGGACCACTTTTATTCAGTGGACCAAAATTAAATTAATTTATTGGGTAAGATTTGTTAGGAGATTTACTGCTGCAACTAGCATGGTGTACGCATACAATTATTTGATTAAGCTCGAATTCTGGGCATGTGAAAATGGCTATAAGTTATATGTCAATAAATGTAAAGTAATGCATATATTTGTGGATTTTGATGTAACGAGATATGCTACGGCGTCTGATAATGGCGGTGTTATGCTAGAATAATCTGACCTGGACAGGGTCACCTTATTCTAGCATAATATCGGTCTTGCACCGGTCTAGCATAATATCTTTAGATAATAAACTGAAGTACAGGATCATATAGCAAAACGGCGAACGTAACTGAGAGGATAATTGCAATGCTGAAACGAACAAAGACGTAAGATTAAGGAAGAGATTTTTCCTCTATATATGGATTTAATACAACCTAACCTGGATTATGTGGTGGAGATATCATCATCAGGTTTTCGAGTTGATATAGTTGCAGCGGATTTGGTGAAAACCAGAGAATTAAAGATGATAGCGGACTGTTAAATGCACATTAGGAGCAGAATTTGAGAATTTTGGGGCTGCATACGCGTGCAACATACAAAAGGTTGGTGACTAAATAAAAGCCTAAAACTCTGAAAGAGTAATATAGGAGAATATCAGTATATAGAATTTTCGTTCTGTGGAGGGTGGGGAGAGTATGAGATCACATCCGTGGAAGTTGAGAATCAATGAATCAGTCAAGAAAGACATGAGAGGTACATTTGTCTTTCATATAGTGATGTGACAGAATCGCCTTGAGTTCAGAGATGTTAGTGCAGATATTACGAAAGAATTCAAGAAAAGGTATGACGTATAGTGCTAGTGATATTCCTCTCTCGATGAGCGCTTTGAGGTCCCTTATAATAATAATAATAATAATAATAATAATAATAATAATAATAATAATAATAATAACAATATTTTTTTTTTTTAACATTTTATTATGTCTCAGTATAAATTACATACAATATTAATATTTACAATATTTACAATAAGGTTTATACAGAATTTTTGAATTTAGAATATAATAATAATAATAATAATTTTTTTTTTTTTTTTTATATAAACGACTTTTTGTTTTTACAATGAAAATGATAAGGTTTACTATCACACAGAGTATCTGCACACACACAATGAAAAACATATTATCTTTTCTGTACAGTACGAAAATTCGATATACAAATTGCAGAGTACATTTTATAAATATGAATATACATTTTTTTAAACTAGCTAAATATGGATTGGCACCAATGTGCACTCAGTTCACGATACAATGCAGTAATGCAACATACACACACAATTCAATAATAATAATAGTAATTTTTTTTTTTTTACATTTCATTATGTCTCAGTATAAGTTACATACAATAATAATATTTACAGTATTTACAATTAGGATTATACAGAATTTCTTTTTTTTTTTTATGTCTCAGATGAATTGCATACATAGTTGCTGTAGTAATTATATGTATATAATATTTATAACGCATTACAAGTGTGTATAGCAGATACTTGCAAGTTGGTAATTTTCTTCCTCGAAGCTTAGCAGAGCTTATCTGAGGAAGATAATAGATGACAGAGGGTGGTGGTTTCATGGTTGTGTTCCTAAACAGTAAAATCAACACCACAAGCCAGGTGTTGATTTTACTGTTTGTTGGTACGTGCTTGAAAAACTTCGACTGTTATTACAGTTTAACTTTTTTTTTTTTGTGCAAATAGGGTTGGATTTAGACATGGTGTGTTTGTTTCTTTGTGTTTTTGTAGTGGTAGTTTTTTGAGAGGGAGGGGTGTCATAGGTTTGTGTGTGTGTGTGTGTGTGTGTGTGTGTGTGTGTGTGTGTGTGTGTGTGTGTGGTGGGGGAGAGAGAAACAGGAATTGCTCTAATTTTCATTCTCGCTATAATATTTATATAGTGCCTGTTTCAGCTCTCTGTATGTTCCTAGGTTTCTGTTGTCGAACGGCAGTTTGTTTATCATGTCAGGTACGTAGTAGTTTCGGGTGGCTTTGCCGTGCTGATTGTTGTACTTATATGTTATGTAGTTTGTTGACTGTGGTCTTGTTATTTGATATGTTGTTCTGGTTACTCTATATGTTGGGCTGTACTAGTGTTTTAACATGACTGTGTAGTGGCATAAGTGTTTCACCTTAAATATTTTGTGTTTTGTCCATGCTTCCTGCATAAGAGTGGGTTGTTCCCAGAATATCAGTTTTATCATTTTATCTTGCAACCATTGTAGCCTGTTAAGTCTGTAGTCTGCGCAGAATGCGTATGATGTGATTGCATATCTTAAAATGTTTTCACATAATGCTTTAGAGATTAGTATTTTTATGTGGGTTGGGGCAATGTCTTTTAATCTATATAGTTTGCTTACTATTATCTTAAGCTTGGTATGTAGATAGTTTGTATGGCTATTCCAACTTTGATCTGCATCGAAGTGAAGTCCAAAGTAGCGTGTTGTTTTCACCTGTGTGATGGTTGTGATTTTAGGTTCTGCATTTTGTGTATAGGAGGATGAATGTTTGATAGTGAGATATTTAGTTTCTATGGGCAGGGTTTGGGGGTTTTTGAATATCATTAGCTTTGTTTTTTCAGGGTTTATATATATGCCGTTTTCAGTTAACCAGTTAGTGATTTGATTGATGTCGTGTTGCATATTTTTGTAAGCGATTTTTGCAGTGTTGTGAATGGATACTACGGCAGTGTCGTCTGCATACTGGAAGATTTTACTTTTTAGGGGGAGTTCGCTTATGTCGTGTGTGTATATGTTAAATAGAATGGGAGATAGGACAGCACCTTGCGGTACTCCACAGGTTACATGTACCTCTTTGCTGTGTGCTGATCCTATACGTGTGATGTGCTTTCTGTTTTTCGTGTATGCTTTAAACCACTGGAGTAGACGACCTCCAATTCCGATATGGGTAAGTTTCGTTAACAAGGTTTTATGTGTTAGTGTGTCAAATGATTTTGTTAGGTCAATGAATACCACTAATGTTATTCTGTTTTTATCCAATGCAGCGTTTATTAGATCTGTGAAATCTTCCAGGAGTGTTGCTGTTCCTTTATTTTTTTGAAAGCCATATTGTGTTTTGGGTATGATTTGAAATTTTTCAACGTATGTGGAGAGTTTCTGATGTACAATGCGCTCCATGATTTGGTTGATTACAGGCAGCGTGGCGATAGGTCTGTAATTACTTATTATGTTTCTTTTTCCCTGTTTGTGTATGGGTGTGATTAATGCAGTCTTCAGTGTTTCAGGTATGTGTCCTGTTTCGAAGATTTTATTTAACAGTTTTTGTATAACTGGAAGTAGGTCGGTTGAGTGTTTCTTGATGTCTTTTGGTCTGATTCCGTCTATCCCCGGTCCTTTGTTAGGATTAATTTGTTGAATTGCCAGTGATAGTTCTTCTTTTGTTACTGTGGGGAACCACATCGACTGGGTTGCTCGTGGACCTATTGGAGAATGTTCGTATGTGTGAGGAAAGGTTGTTTCTTGTAGCTTTTGGACAGAGTTCACGAAGTGCTGGTTAAAGTTGTTTGCCAACTGTTTAAGGGATTTGGGGTCGCAGGCAAAGCTGTGTTTTATTGTTTCTGTGGCAGTGGTTCTGTGTATATTGTCCAGCATTTCATTAATCAGGTGCCAGGTTTCCTTTATGTTATTCTGTGCTGTTGTTAATTTGTTGCTGTAATAGTTTCTTTTTGCCGTTCGAATCTGTGTTGTTAGGAGATTTCGTTTTCTTTTGTATTCAGCTTTTAAAGCGATATTGTTCGGTGACTTCTTAAGTTGTTTCCATAGGGCATCTTTTCTTTGTATGTCTCTTAGTATGTTGTCTGTTATCCATGGATTTTGTTTCGTTTGGGGGCGTATTTTTATTTTTGTTAATGCTTTGTTGTATATTTTGTTAAATGCAAGTTTAAGATTATTATATACAGCTTCAGCAGAGTCTAAAGATGCTATCTGCATCCAGTCTGTTTTTCTGATTTCATCGTTCACTATTGCCTCGTTTACAATGCTATGATACTGTTTTGTAGTCTCAGTGATTTTTATGGGTTCTGGTTCAGTGTGTAACTGCAATGCTGTGAAATAATGGTCTGCTAGTTTGCATGTTATGACGGCTGCTGTGTGGCTGTTTGAAGGGGCCCTTATATTTATATGATCAATGCAGGTTGAGGTTGTTGTATTTCCGACTATCTCTTCTCGTGTATACGACTGTATGGATGGGGTTATGTTATATGCCGATAATAGGTCTAGGTATTGTTCTGTGTTGTTATTTATGTTCCTAATGTTTATATTAATGTCTCCTATTATTATCAAGTATTTTGAGGTTCCTACTTTCGTGGCTGAAAGCCATCTGTTTAGTTCTTCTAGGAATTTTGTTGTGCTTAAGTTGGGTGGTCTGTATATTGCGTTTAATATCAGGGAGTTTTCTTGTTTGATGTTTTTAATTTCGATGCATATGTTTTCTGCTTATTCTAATTTATAGTTTATTTCTGTTACTTCTTGTTTATGTTTGGTAAATATTATTATACCACCGCCTCGTTTTGTTTGTCTGCAGTGTTTGTGTTGTTGGAAGTGTGGGATTTGGTAGGAGGATGCCTCTTCGTTTGTTGTAGATACTTCAGTCAGTATTAAAATGTCTATTTCGTCTATATCTTCCTTCAGATAAGCTTGCAGGGTCAGCCAGTATTTTTGAATGCTTCTGATGTTGATGTGGAGAATAGAGAGTCCTTTTTTGGGGATTGTCAGTTGTTTCCATTCTGATATTGATTTCAGAATGTGGCAATTGTCATGTTCCGGGGTGATTACGTCTGCTTGATGGTGTGCATTCATGTTGATTGGGGTGCTGGTCCTTCTTTACGTGTTGTCAATATTCCTTTCAATGTGACAGCCTGTTGAGGTCATCTACGGATTTTATTTCGATTGGTTTTGAGTCTTGTGTCTTTCTAATAATAATAATAATAATAATAATAATAATAATAATAATAATAATAATAACAATTATTATTATTATTATTAAACTATTACAGCAACAAATTAACAACAGCACCGAATGACATAAAGGAAACCTGGCACCTGATTAATGAAATGCTGGACAATATACACAGAACCACTGCCACAGAAACAATAAAACACAGCTTTGCCTGCGACCCCAAATCCCTTAAACAGTTGGCAAACAACTTTAACCAGCACTTCGTGAACTCTGTCCAAAAGCTACAAGAAACAACCTTTCCTCACACATACGAACATTCTCCACTAGGTCCACGAGCAACCCAGTCGATGTGGTTCCCCACAGTAACAAAAGAAGAACTATCACTGGCAATTCAACAAATTAATCCTAACAAAGGACCGGGGATAGACGGAATCAGACCAAAAGACATCAAAAAACACTCAACCGACCTACTTCCAGTTATACAAAAACTGTTAAATAAAATCTTCGAAACGGGACACATACCTGAAACACTAAAGACTGCATTAATCACACCCATACACAAACAGGGAAAAAGAAACATAATAAGTAATTACCGACCTATCGCCACGCTGCCTGTAATCAACCAAATCATGGAGCGCATTGTACATCAGAAATTCTCCACATACGTTGAAAAATTTCAAATCATACCCAAAACACAATATGGCTTTCAAAAAAATAAAGGAACAGCAACACTCCTGGAAGATTTTACAGATCTAATAAACGCTGCATTGGATAAAAACAGAATAACATTAGTGGTATTCATTGACCTAACAAAAGCATTTGACACACTAACACATAAAACCTTGTTAACGAAACTTACCCATATCGGAATTGGAGGTCGTCTACTCCAGTGGTTTAAAGCATACACCAAAAACAGAAAGCACATCACACGTATAGGATCAGCACCCAGCCAAGAGGTACATGTAACCTGTGGAGTACCGCAAGGTGCTGTCCTATCTCCCATTCTATTTAACATATACACACACGACATAAGCCAACTCCCCCTAAAAAGTAAAATCTTCCAGTATGCAGACGACACTGCCATAGTATCCATTCACAACACTGCAAAAATCGCTTACAAAAATATGCAACACAACATCAATCAAATCACTAACTGGTTAACCGAAAACGTCATGTATACAAACCCTGGAAAAACAAAGCTAATGATATTCAAAAACCCCCAAACCCTGCCCATAGAAACTAAATATCTCACTGTCAAACATTCATCCTCCTATACACAAAGTGCAGAACCTAAAATCACAACCATCACACAGGTGAAAACAACACGCTAACTTGGAGTTCACTTCGATGCAGATCAAAGTTGGAATAGCCATACAAACTACCTATATACCAAGCTTAGGATAATAGCAAGCAAACTATACAGATTAAAAGATATTGCCCCAACCCACATAAAAATACTAATCTATAAAGCATTATGTGAAAACATTTTAAGATATGCAATCACATCACACGCATCCTGCGCAGACTACAGACTTAACAGGCTACAATGGTTGCAAGATAAACTGATAAAACTGATATTCTTGGAACAACCCACTCTTATGCAGGAAGCATGGACAAAACACAAAATATTTAATGTGAAACAATTATGCCACTACACAGTCATGTTAAAACACTATTACAACCCAACGTATAGAGTAACCAGAACAACATATCAAATAACAAGGCCACAGTCAACAAACTACATAACATATAAGTACAACAATCAGCACGGCAAAGCCACCCGAAACTTCTACGTACCTGACATGATAAACAAACTGCCGTTCGACAACAGAAACCTAGGAACATACAGAGAGCTGAAACAGGCACTATATAAATATTATAGCGAGAATGAAAATTAGAGCAATTCCTGTTTCTCTCTCCCCCACCACACACACACACACACACACACACACAAACCTACGAGAACCCCCCTCCCAAAGAACTATCACTACAAGAACACAAAGAAACAAACATACCATGTCTAAATCCAATCCTATTTGCACAAATAAAAAAAAAAGTTAAACTGTAATAGCAGTCGAAGTCTTTCATGCACGTACCAACAAACAGTAAAATCAACACCTGGCTTGTGACCACTATAGGAACACAACTATGAAACCACCACCCTCTATCATCTATTATCTTCCTCAGATAAGCTCTGCTAAGCTTCGAGGAAGAAAATTACTTACTTGCAAGTATCTGTTATACACACTTGTAATGCATTATAAATATTATATACATATAATTACTACAGCAAATATGTATGCAATTCTTCTGAAACAAAAAAAAATATGTATAATCCTTATTGTAAATACTGTAAATATTATTATTGTATGTAACTTATACTGAGACATAATAAAATGTAAAAAAAAAAAAAAATTATTAGTATTATTATTGAATTGTGTGTGTATGTTGCATTACTGCATTGTATCGTGAATTGTGTGCACATTGGTGCCAATCCATATTTAGCTAGTTTAAAAAAATGTATATTCATATTTATAAAATGTACTCTGCATTTTGTATATAGAATTTTCGTACTGTACAGAAAAGATAATAAGTTTTTCATTGTGTGTGTGCAGATACTCTGTGTGATAGTAAACCTTATCATTTTCATTGTAAAAATAAATAAGTCATTGATAAAAAAAAATTATTATTATTATTATTATTATTATTATTATATTCTAAATTCAAAAATTCTGTATATTTACCTTATTGTAAATATTATTATTGTATGTAATTTATACTGAGACATAATAAAATGTTATAAAAAAAATTATTATTATTATTATTATTATTATTATTATTATTATTATTATTATTATTATTATTATTATTATTATTATTATTATTATTTTGGCTAATATTCTCAGTTTCTCTTATTCTTCTATGCAACTATTATTTGACTTGACTAGTCTAATAATATTCTAGTCTACTCTAATATTCTAATAATAATAGTCTAACAAAATTCTTTTGCTATTTTAACAAAAAATAGCAAAAGAATTTTTCTATTTTTAATTTATATTCTTGTATATTTTACAAAATTATTTCCTTGTAAAATAATTGAATTTCATCAAAGCCAGTTTTCCCACAATTTTAGCAAAATTTATAAGGAACTGAAATTATTTTAACATTATTCGGGATTCAGGTGAGGGTGAAGAGAGCTAATTTCCTAAATTGAGAAGGTATTAACATTTCAGATATAACTCTGATATTTAAAATAATTCCACAGAATTATTGATATGATGGAATCAACTAAATGTTAAGACATATTTTATGCTTTCTTTTTGTTAATTATGAGAATAATACTTCACACTTATACAGATATTTACATCATCAAGAATATCAAAGAATATGGCATTTAGTTTAGGTTGTTATTGTTGTTGTTGTTGTTGAGAATACAGTAGTTAAGAATATTGTACTGCTGACAGCAGCAAAACTTTGTTATCACAGTGTACGTTTTATACGCATATTATCAAGGGATATATAAATCCTTTCTTTTGGCATTTTCCCTGACTGTTTTTTTTTTTGATATTTAATTATTTTTAGTAGATATTGAGAAGCAACGTATTGTCATAAGTATATTAATTAAATAAAGTGGCCAAGGTCAATGATTAATAAAATGATTAATCATCAATAGGTTCAATATAATGATTATAAATTGCGATTAAAATACAATGAATAATGAATTCGTTGAAATATAAATTATTATCGCAGATAGCAAACCTACTGACAAAAGAACATAATGGACAAAAGGAAAACAAGATTCTGATGCCAAAAAATATATTAAATTATGGAGGTGAATTTTCGTGCTAATTTTATTCCATAAAGCAACAGCAACTATCGATAACTTAACTCACAAATGCACTGACACAACAAGTTGCTTTAGAAACGAAAGTTCTTTATCTTTATGTTAGGATGGGCATCTTTAAGGAACAAAGTATGGTATAGTGCATTATCCAAAAATAGCTAAACCTTAAAAGGAAGATCCGTTTCAGCCTTGTATTTTTCGACCATAAGAAGAAGGTGAACGAAAATCTGTTCTTCAACGATAGATGCACTTATCCAAATTTTAGCATGCCGTATAATATATTTATATCTTTGACAATGAGATGCTTTAGAATCATCGATGAGGTTTATGCGATGGTCGAGGAGATGACAGTGTCAAATAAAAAGAACATCAACATCTAGAGATTATTTATTAAGGCAGTCCAATTCGATAAAGAAAGTAAAAAGACTTAAAAATGTTTTGACATTTCTGATTGCTAATTTTCATCTCGATTTTGTGAAACAAAATTATGTGAAAATCTTCAAAGATACGTTTTAAATTGTATAGAGTGGTTAGTCAAAAAGCTGGATAAAAAGTAGTAAATAAGTTTTTAACAACATTATTAAACAATTACACCATGGTCGATATAAAATTCAACTATTTTTCCTTACCATTCAGAGAGTAATTATCAGTTTCGTTTTCTTTATTTAATGACATTTATGGATTTATATTTCATTCAAGGAAATAGAGTGTGATTTAAATAACCACCTACAGATATGGTCAAAAGATATCCCAAGTAAACAATTAAGAGGTTTGAAAACATACATTTACAATATTATGCAAATTTCCCTGTGAAAAGAATTTTTTTCTGTGGTTGAGACTTAGAACTTCCAGAAAAAGTTCCATTTCCTGGTATCGTATATCACCAATTTAAACATTTGTAGGTCTCAGTCATCATCATCATCATTATCAAATTCTTGATATTTCTCCGCAGGGGCTATACAGATATAATACAAGAAGTGATTGTAGTATATGAAAAATTTCCACCATTACTAACTTCAGATCGACACATTTCCTCCAAATTAATCTGTTATCTCTCAAGACTCCATTATTATTAGAACGTATATTTCTGTGTCCTAACGCAGTTTGGTCTTGATCTCTATCTTGGTCTTCCTCTGGGTGGTTTTTTCCCGGCAGCCTGGCAAAGAACATTTATTTTACTAATATTTTCTCTCCAATTCAGTTTAAGTTGCCATACCATCAGACATTAACTCTGATAACACATTCCTGAATGCTAAAAATGCTAAATTCTTTTCAAATATCCTTATGTTTAATACGATACTAACGATGTCATTTGTTCATTCCTCTAATATTTCTCAGAAGTCTCATATCTGTGGTCTAATCAAGTGTTGTATTTTTAAACCATACGTTAAAATTGATCTGAACACTGTCTTTTATACATCTAATTTAGTGTTTTATCTAATTTCTTTCCTTTTCCATATAAAGTATTATCTGACTTCCTACTGTACCAGCTTTTCTGATTTTGTTGTATATTTCCACATTTAATTCGCCATCTTCACTAAAAATTGTGTCTAAATATCTGAAATGGTTTACATATTCTATCGGGTCGTCATTCAGGTACAGTTGATATTTTGAATGTTTCTGTTTTGAATGTTTGAATTTTCGTCGTCTTTTTCTTTCTATTGCTGATTTTCATACTAGTAAATTTGCATAAAGTGCTATGATTAATATCAATTTTGATATCCGATTTAATACAACTTTCCTTCAGAATGCGGTCCACATAGATAATGAATAACAGTGGAGATAATATACACTCTTTTCGCACACCTTATTAAACATCAAACCAACTCACCGTGCATCCTTCAATTTTAACTGCTGGTTTACAGCTTAAATCGAGACCACAGTATGTATTGCTCAATGTGATTTCGTGTTTACACCATTTAACAACATTTTGAAAAACTTTCCTCTTTTCTCCTTTTATTAGGCCTCTTCCAGATCTGCGAAACTTTAATACAAATTCTTTCCATGACTTCTCAATTATTTATTATGAAAGCGAAAATCTGATCCTGATAACTTCTATTTGACCTGAATCAAGGTTGATGTTCACCAAGCTTCACTTGGTTATGGACAACCTAAATTTAGGTTTCTATCATATCAACTGTATTTCACTATTTGGAAGCTATGAAATTCTCTCTTTTTCAATCTGTCTTCATAATCTTCATTTCACCCTTCTTTAGCACAGTCGTTTGCGCTCTCTCTCTCTCTCTCTCTCTCTCTCTCTCTCTCTCTCTCTCTCTCTCTCTCTCTCTCTCTCTCTCTCTCTCTCTCTCTCCACAGTGTGATCACCATCTAAGAAACCTGGAAACCAAATCCTCGGTCAGTAATGCAGGTGAATTTGTATCAAAGTAGTTTCAAGAGGCAACGTTCCACTCCATTATCTGTACACAATTTATCCAATGAGTTTAACTGCAATCTTTTCTATATGGCACCTGATGTTCAATATCGTATCTATTATTAAAAGGTGAAAATACGTCATCTGATCAGTGTCTCCTGTCATAATCCTACCAATGTAATACTCAGTTGGATACATCATCACAGCACAAGGGAGTGTTTAATGTTACTAAAGTTTAATGTTACAAGGGAGAGTTTAATGTTACTAAATTTACATTTAGTAACATTAAACTAATTATAATTTTAGATGCATAAAATGGTACCATTTGCTAATCATTCTACAACTTCTGCATTACTCTTCGTCATGTTTATATTTGCAGCGTCAGCAGCCAGCTGTAAGCCTACTGTCAAATCCTTCCTAATTGCCTTTAATGTACACTGGTTTCCATAATATTTGGAAAAAATGGAAAATCTGTCAATCAATCAGCTAACGCCTTTTATTCCCTTTATAGGGAGTAAGCGAGGCCTTTATACCCTATCTAGCTTTCGGAGACTGAGTGGGCAGTTCAATTTCCATCGGTAGCCAATCAGAGATAGCTGGCCCATGTCTATCAGTAATTATAACAACCGCCGATGAAGAGGCTGGCAAACAAGTGCTGCCATCTCTTGGTACCTAACCCAAATAAGATATTTTACTGTCTGAAATAATGTGGGTACTATGGTCGATTTTCTTGAGTTTACGGGATAAAAAAACCGAGTTTCCGGGATGAAAACCCCCCTTGCCCGTGCCAGAGATCGACTAACTCGGGAATCGGTCGAAGAAAGGCTTAGAAAAAGTTCCTCCAGTCGGCGACTAGACTTCAACTTAAGTCTGACTTCAAGCGACCAAGAGCAGAGGACCCAAGTAATTCGACTGAGCTACACAGGGTGGAAAATTTGTGATAACTCAAAGATTGTATGATGAATTTTTATGCAATTCGGTGAAAAGAAGAATGAGATGAAATACGAAAGAAACACTTCAATAATTGCAAATAAATTCTTTAATTCGTAACGATTGGGTTCATTATGTCAATAGTTAAAAACAAGATGTCAAAAGGAGAAGAAAAATGTGCCTCAATGAGAAGTCATCCCTCAGCGCGATAGAGAAGCACTCGCAACGACATTTCATGCTGTTTATTATGGGGTACAGGAGCTCAGTTAGTAATAACAACATTACTTCTGCAACTCTTTCCTCAATCCCACAAAGACTTGAAATCGGGAGGGGGGGTGCCGAACAGCAACACGTCTACTTACAGCATAGTAGACATGCTAAATGGGATTAAGATCAGGAAACTTGGATAAGCATGCCCATGATAGACGTTTCTTGAAGATACTGGTCCACGAGCATCGTTTGATGAGGAGGAGCATTATTGTGTAGTAGGAAAAATGTCTTTCAAGGACATAATGCTGTCTCCCATATCCTTGTAAAACTCTATGAGATGATCTTATCCTTCCATCCCGTCTGGTCGTAATAAACTCTGCTATGATGACATTTGCATCCGTTTCCTTACTGCTATTAAACTGTGTAACTGCTCTTTCAATGCCTAATTGTAGGAAGTTGTAAATCAAAATTTTCCTGGTGAGAGAAAGATTTCCTACACATTTTTATTTCCTCTTTGCTGTACATTTCCTGACAGTATTTTATCCATCTGGTTTTGATTTCCAGTTCTTCGCTTAGTGCTCTTTCATTGCTGGTTTTGATAACATTCAATTTGGGGTTAAACGTCTGCTTCATGTGACGAACTAAAGAAAACTTCCATTTATAATTGTGCCTCATCGTCTGGAATTCTATCTCTTCACATTTATTACTTTATAATTTTCTCTTCGCCTGCCTGATGGCTCTTCTGAACTCTCTATGTAATCTCTTATATTATTCAGTCCCGTTTTCTCTGTTTCTCCAACTGCCTTCTTTCGATTAGATCCCATGTTGAATCAGATATCAATGGGTCTCTTAGTCTTATAATTGTGCCGCGATACTGCTTGGCTGTATCTCCTATTATAACATTCACTGCATCACAAAGCATTTCAGGTGGTTATTTCTCACTAGTGTCCTCACTGGGTACTTCTACACTTAGAAAGTTTCGGAGTCCTGGTCTTATTTTGGGTCTCACTTGCTGAGGACAAGAGTCTACTCCAGGCCATCATCTTGTATGCACATCAGAGATACTTGAGAATATTTCGGAGAGACAAATTTACCACCCTTAACACCATGGAAAAATCTCTTATCCAACATCAATTTTTCATTATAAGATAAAACTGACTAGTTGTTAAATTATTGCTTAGAAAAATAACTGTAAATTCAGACTTCATATTGATCTTTTATTAGCAATGAGATTTCGAAGCAAGTCATCAAACTTCTACTATATAGTTCATTTGCTGAAATTTAAATTATTTCACATAGGCCTATATATTGATATACCTGAAGAAAACTAGAAGTGCATTGCTGTTTAACGTATGTTGAAAGATGTCTATAAAGGGAACATAGTTGTATAAAATCATCTGGTCATATTGCATTCGTAAAATGCAGGTAATGTTAAAATCGGAATATATTTATAATTAAAAATATTAAGTTTCGCTTTATTCCAATTTCATTCTTTATTCTAATTTTTTAATTCATAATTTATTTTTATGAATTCAACCAATGTAAAACTTAAACAGGTAATGTAAACCACCTTAAATCAATGTAAACCTTAAATATGTCGACATATTTAAGGTTTACATGTTTAGTGTATGTTGCAGGTCTTCTTATTTCTACAGCCCAGATCAAGCCTTTGGTCCTGGGTTTATTATGTTCAACCCTGTTTGTAGAAAACTATACTTCTCAAGTTTAATGGTAGTTTAATGTTACTATCTTGATTAATAATGTCTATCCATCTTGTTCAAGGTTTTTCCTTTTGGACTCTTACCGAGAATTTGTTTAACGTCTTTGCGGAAAGGACACCTTGCAAAAAGGGTGTCCTTTCCGCTGAAACGTTTGAACTTACTTATCAAGATACAAGATACTCATCATCATCATCATAACCCTAATTACGGGTATAAACCATATTGGTATGTTACAGTCTCGTTATCCATTTCAGCATCCTTTTTTGAGGTCTATCCTGCCTTCTCTTTCCCATTCGATTATATTTTAGTATTTATTTAGGATGTCGGGTGTTGGCCATTCGGTTTATATGTTCAATCCATTTTTGTTTATAACTGCTAGTTTTTCTTCTATTGATTTTGTTTTTAGTTCTTTTTAAATGTATTCGTTCCTTTTTTGATCTAATAATGTGTATTTTGCGGTTCTTCTCATAAATCTAATTTCACTTGTTTTTATTCTTTGTTTATCTTGTTTATTTATTGCCCAAATTTCACTGGCATATGATAATGTTGGCACTGCTAAAATTTTGTATATTTTCAAGCGTGTTTTTTTTTTTGTACTATATTTGGGTTGAGTGTTCTATTTATCAGGACTATAAACTGTGTAAAAAGTTTGAAGTTTTAAATTTTATGTCTTTTTCTCCTTCATATGATATTACACATTCCAAGATAACTGAAAGTATTTATATGTTCTATTGTTTTGTTTCGTCCGCACGGTTAGCCTAGTGGCTTTGCGCTTCGCAACCATATGCCTGGGGAAGGATTGTCCTAGGTTCGATTCCCGTCGGAGACGTGAGGAGCTGAAGGATCTTCCTCAACCATAGCCAAGTTAGCCGGTCTTGGGCGCGGGCAGTAGGGTTTTTTCCGCCAGTTTATCTGGTGTTTTTCATCCCGCAAGCAGGCAAACCGGACCCTTGAACACACAAGGATACAGTCAAGAATACCTTGAGGCATAGGAGTGACCATTCTATCCTCGTATTTCGGTTACGAAATCCAAGCATGCTTGGAAGGTTGTGGGCCCTAAAGGCCTGTTAAAGCCATTGGGATAGATAGATTGTTTTGTTTCTAACTGGATTTTGTCCATAAAATGCCATTGTTTTAGTTTTATCTATGGAAATTTTCATTGCAAACTGTTCTACTATAATGCTTAAATTATATGTTGCTCTTTGCAAATTGTCTTCCTTATCTGATATTATTACCTGATCATCTGCAAATAATAGTGTATTTATTTTGTTATTCTGTGAAATTTCTATACCTTGATTGTTTCAGGTGATCCACTGTATTAATATTTCATTATTATAAATTTTGAAAAGTTCTGGAGAAAGAGGGCATCCCTGTTTTACTCCTTGGTTCATAGATTGTTTTTCAGACAACTTCTTATATATTTTTATTTTTATTTCATTATGTTTGTATATATTCAATGTTGCATGTAGTAAAATATTAGGTATATATATTATATGTAATATATCAAACAGTATATATCTTTTACTTCGTCAAATGATTTTTCGTAATCTATAAACAAAAGATGAGTTTCCAAATTAAATTCTCTTATTTTTTCTATAAATAGTGTTAAACAGAAACAAGCTGCTGCCATTGTAGAGTGTCCTTTTCTAAATCCATTTTGACATTCCTATAATATTTTTTCACTGAACATTTTTAGATTTTAATTAAGTTCTGCTACATATTTTGTAGTATGTATTCAATAAATTAATACCTCTGTAGTTAGCAGTTTTTTTTATCCACTTTTTTAATATAGGTATTAATATGCTTGTAATCATTCTATTGGTATTTGCGCATTTGTATGTATTTTATTTAAAAATGTTAGTAATGTTTGATGAAATTTGTTTCCAGCAAATATATACAGATCGGAGTTTATCCTATCTTCTCCTGCTGATTTGCCATTTTTTTATTATTTAGTTTGTCTCTTATTCGTTCATTGTTATCATATCATTTAAGGTATTTTGTAAGTTTCTGGTGTAATTATTTTTGATGCCAGTATTATCCGTCCAAAGATCTGTAACGTAATCCAAGAATTCTTTTACATCTATTTCAGAATTTATAATTGCAATTTCTTTTATATCTGGACTCATGTGTTTTAGTATTTTGTACGCACTGGATCTTATTTTGTATGTGTCATTTTCTAGATATGACACAAATTTTCCTAGCTTTCTCTGTGTCTCTTTCTGGTTTCTCTTTTGGTTATTTCTCATTTTTTTATATTAAATTTCATCTTCTTGTTTTTTGCTACTTAACCATCTTTAAAAGCCAGCTTTTTATTTTTAATTATTGTTTTTATTTCATTGTCCCATTTTTTGTAATTTATTATTTTTATTTTTTATGTGTTCCCAGACTTTCATTTGCTGCAAATGCGATAATTTCTTTTATATTATTACATTCTTTCTCAATGTCTTCATTTTCTATACGCCATACTACATTCTAAGTAGTAATTAATCCTCTGTTGGTATAAATTTCTTAAGTTTCATAAATATTCATAAATATTCGTTAGGCGACAAAACGCTTATGGTGGATTTATTTTAATACTAATTTTTACTGTGTAATTTAAACCTGGATATTTTATTACGCAGTGAATACCTCTTTTCCCTGATAATCAAAAATCGTTTTAATTGCTAAACCAAATGATCAACAAGTGACCATTTGGCCAAAAAAGAGAACACTGGATTCTTTTTTCTCTAATTAAAGAAGTATAACTTTGAACATAAATGGCGTGATTTGTTTCATAAAAACAATCTTTATATATTTACAGACTCTGGAATACTTTCCTGTATAACAACTGAGTTGTCCGTGCAGAGATATTCATTTATGATCGTTGACGTTCGACACTGACTCAAGACGGTTAATGCCATCTGTTGTACCCTAATTTTGGATTTCCAATGAATATGTGATCATAATTTTTGAATTCAAAGAAACATACAAGTAAACAGAACTAACACAAATACGCCATACTACATTTGCCCAAACCTAAATATGTCTAAATAAAAATTAGGAAAGTGTTTTCCGAATCTATTGTTACCAATATCGACACCTATTCGCGGAAAATAATTACCTTTTATAAACCACGTAATTAACTAACCATTGTTGTTCATCACTCTAATTACGATACTCTTCAAACAATAATGTACCTTCCTGTAAATCCCACTTATTTATGATAACCCTACTTCGATATCACTTACTGTATTTTTATTTTAGTCAACTCCGACCCAATTTTCAGTACATTCTCTACTTTTTAGGTTTTGACTACTTTTACTGTTTCTCTTCAATGGCAACTAACTTTCCTCACCAGTTTCACTCTATCCTGAGATTGTTACGTCCTCGTTTAGGTTGCTTCACTTCAATTTTCACATCTGATATCGAATATAACTTGGAGGGGAAATAAGAGATTTTAGCCCTAACTGTCAGAAGCATTTTGACTTTGGCCTTATCCCTTAATATTAAAAAACTAAAGATTACCACCATAATATAAGAGACTTCATGAAAGACTACATTATCGTAGTGTTATTTGTATAAAGGAATATCGAATTATTTATTTAAAAATATATGATATTTTTCTTTGCAGTTTACTCAGTTGCTCGAAGTGGAAATTAAGGAAAATAGAGAGAAGATTATAATAGTAGGCCGAGATCGCTTCATATTCCTTGCATTTGCGAATCACTACAACATAAAGTAAATATCCTTATGAATAATCTCAATGGACACATGAAACATAAATATCCTTATGTATTCATTTTTTTCTTGTGAAGTTAAAAGGTGATAATTTTTAGGTATAATGTGTTCAACATGCATTATTTGTTTTATGCAAACAATGCAAACTGTAAAGTAAGTGATCTAATGATTGCAAACACATTGTTTTTTCAACGCCCTTATAATAAATATACATGAATATCCCACAGATGGTAATACGAGTATAAAGAACTGCTAAGACTATATCATCATAAACAAACAATACAAAAGATCAGTAAATAATGTACTAACATTAGAAGCTTTGATTTCAATACTGACCACGAAATATTAACAGGTAAAACAATATCAGAAATAAATAATACATAAACCTATCAAAACTAAAAGATAGCTCAAGCAGTTTAGAACAGATGTGCTTGAAATTAAAAATCTTCAATCTTCCAGGACAGTGAAAATACTGGGTTGAAGGAAACGAAACAGTGTCATCAATTGCAAAAGACATTCTAGATACCAAACCCAAAATAAACAAGCAATGGATAACCCAAGAACCCAAGAAATTCTAGATAGAATGGAAGAAAAAAGAGAGGCCAAAATACTTGTAAACAAACAAAACAATGAAGAGAGTATAGAAAAATACAGAGCACTAAAAACTAAAGTTGATAACTTATGCTAAAACGCCAAAAAAAAATAGTTAGAAGAAAAAGCTAAGCAATGCAAGAAGAATTGGTATGCAAGAAGCATACCAATAAAACAACTTAAAAGTCATCTATGACACTATAAGAGAAATTACAAAGCAATTCTCTTCAAATTCAGTAATAATGAAAAACAACAAGACGACTGAAACCGGGAATATTGAAAATATAACAAAAATCTAGTGAAACAATTTCAAGAGTATATTCACCAAGGAAACAAAACTACAATGACAACAATAAAAGAAACTAACGACCACCCAAATATTTTAAAAATTAGATACTCAACAAAACAGATGAAAAACAATAAACCACCAGGCATTGATACTATCCCTACTGAACTGTGGTCATATGAAGAGACAGCACATGAACAGAATATTTAACAAAATCTCCTGTTTCTAGTATTCAATAAAATACTAGAAACAGGACAGATTCGAAATGACTGGAGAACTTGAAAGATAATCGCAATACAAAAGAAAGGAGACAAAAGAGGCTGCAGCAATTAGTCCAATCAATTTACTCTCCCACACCTATAAAATATTCGTAAGAATTATACAAAATAGATTAAAAACAACTATGAAGGGCAGATAGACATAGAGCAAGCAGATTTCCGAGGAAACTATTCAACAATAGACCAGATTTTCACACTGCACCAACTAGCAGAGCTAAGCTTGGAAGACCATAAAGGACTGTATTGCTGTTTTGTGGAATTTAAGCAAGGTGTCGAGAGTATCGATAGAGAAATACTTCTAACATTTCTAATAGAAAAAGCAATATATAACTATATAATACAGTTTTCTTTCCTCCTTTTCTGAGCTTCGCAATACTCTACCCTAGCCCACGAAAATGTTCATGGTAGTGGACACAGAAACCTCCGGTGCCGGTCTAATCATTCAAGAACCTTCCAGAAGCTTTCTTTAGTTGCGTTTATAAATAGTTTCATTTTCCTAAACTTTCTCTCTCTCTCTCTCTCTCTCTCTCTCTCTCTCTCTCTATTCTCTAGTTGGCCATGATCATTTTTACTAGGAATGTTAATACAAATTCTTTTTTCGTGGACTAATTTTTGTAATTAAGAATGGAATTTTTAATTTTCTATCATTACGCTTAATTGCAAATACCTGTTTTTCTGAATCAATCGACATTTAGTGTAGATTTTCACATAGGTCTAAGGTGTTGTTTTTCATTTCAAACTCTTTCACTTTTTCTCCAATACGAATTCTATGTTCAGGAGGCCCGAGTTCATCTACGAGACGATCGGGGTTGATTATTTCTAAAAATGTCATTCACGTTTTCTTTTAAATAAGTTTTCCAAAATTATGGAGGTGGTCATTAACAGTCAACTTCTTCCGAGTTTGGAGAACTTTCAACAAATAAACTATCACTAATATGGATTCCGCTAATGATCGTCCACACCAGATCTCTGGCCTACATCACTCATTTCTTTATTCGTGCCATGGAAATACTTTACGAAAATTTTGTTATTGAACTTGTCATTTACAAGGCATTTTATAAGGTTTGGTATCTAGGGCTTCTCAGTAAATTGTTATCATATGGTCTGTATTCCTCATTTTGTAATTGGGTTGCTAATTTTCCCTCAGGTCATTTACTACACTCAAGTATTTCATGCTCTGTCCGCGTATGTTAAATATCGAAGACGTACTCACTTCAATCCATATTGACAGTTTTGCTGATGATAGCAATCTCCACTTATCCAAGGTTACGACAAACAATCGGTGCTTAGATATCTCTAGCTCAAGATAATCCACAATAAGACTAAACACTAATCTCCACATATCCTGCAATGGAGCACAAACGTCATGTTACCTTTGATGCTTCCAAAACGCAGTTTTTCTATATCTCAAATAGACCATCTTTTCTCGAATTGATTGTTATTTCTCCTCTTTCCTGGTAGAATTTCATCCCTTCTACAGAATTTTAGCTTCCACCCGCATTTGCCATTTTTTTACTAAAACTATTACGTTCTTCTTTACTTTTGTGTTAATCTGCAAAACTTAAAATTTTCCCAATCTTGGAGGTTGCGTACTTATAGACTGCTATTAAAATTCTTCTGAAAACATTTCTTTCCTCTGCATTGAGAGGAGAGTAGTCCGACTTATTGATAATTACTAGCTCACATACATTATGAGAGAATCGTCATCAGTAGTGTCTGTACTTAAGATCTTTCTTATTATTTCTGATGTATGCAGAGGAGAGTATCTCGGTTTATAGATGATCTCTATACCTTTTTCTCAATTTCGTTTTCAGACATCCAGATTAGTTTCCTCATTCTGTGATTCTACATATTTTCTATATTTCTTCTGCATATTATATTCATATTTGGTAATATTGAGCAGATTAACATCGATTATGCCTTTATCTCTACTAAACTTACATGAACATGACCAGCTAACATCCTTTTCATTGAACGGCAGACTCACCGAACTTACTAACACTGACATCCTCTTTCATTCCGTGGTTACTTCAGTTCCGTGGAAGATATTCCCCATGTAGAATTTTCAAAGGACGACAAGTTCCAGCTCTTTAAGAAGGATATGAACAAATTACTTTGGCCTAAACCCAATCTCACAGACAACATTTATTTTTTATATGCCTTGCAGCCACTGGAAGGGATATAAAACTTGTAACTCATCATCAAAGGAAAATATCGTCATAAACGTCCATCCCGTCTAGGCTAGATTCGAATCTAGAACCCAGGTGTATGCGCCGCATAATCAGCTACAATGATAAAAGTTGGATAAATCAGTTTTATGGGATCACATGATGTCGACTCTTAGTTGTATATGGATACACTATTAAGTAAAGATTACATTGATGAACTATAACTTATTTTTTTCTGTGTACTCCAAGCAATTACTTATCAACGATTTAGATGAATAAGAGATAAGCCATTGAAACGTGTTCTTAAAACTTGCCTCATAAAATATTTCGAAAAATATGAATAATCACTATTAATAATATTTCAATTCCTGCAGTGATAATAATAATAATTAGCTAACGCCTTTTTTCCCCTTATAGGGAGTAGTCAAGGCCTTTTAACCCTATCTGTCTTTTTTTGGGGACCGAATGGGCAGTTCACTCCTCAATGATAGCCAATCAGAGATAGCTGGCCCATGACTGGCATTAATTATACACGGCAACCGATGAAGACACGGGCAAAGAAGTACTGCCATCTCTTGGTACCTAACTCTAACAAGATTTGTTACTTTCTGAAATAATATGGGTTCTGCGGTGGATTTTTTTGAGTTTACGAGACGAAAAATACCTGAGTTTCCTGAAAACAAAAACGCTTGCCAGTGCCCGAATAATTCAGGTTCCTGTTTAAGACAAGTTTATAAACAGTTCCTCCTTTTGGTAAATAGGCTAGAACTTAAGTCTACCTCCAGGCGGCCTAGCGCATAGGATGCAAGCACCACTTTCACTGATCTACACAGGACTTCTAATTATTCAGGTTAAAAACAAAATGTGAACTTAAGATAATGAGTGTTTAAATGCCTTCAAAATATATTAAATCATACATGAGTAAAATTAGGAAAAAGAAAGGTGATTAATTTTTGTTTACTATTATTTTAACGATGCATAAGGATTATACGTTTAGCATAGCAGATAAAGAAATAGAATCAAATTTTCTTTCTTTCTTTTTTTTTCTAGATATACGCTGAAAAATAACCAGATGGGAAATACAGAGGTATAGAAAATAAAAGTTTACTGGCCTGGTGCATAATCAGGTTCATATTGATTTTTTTATGAAAACATCTTCAACATGAGCATGCCAGCTACACGAGAGTAACTATACAGTCAAATTTCCTATGAATCACATGCCCTTGTTCTTGTTTTTCAGGAAATAGATATTAATGGCAAACTCTTAGCACTGAACTACAAGAGAAGTTTCGGTGGAGATGTTGTTCCGATGTTAGTTAGCAGGACTGTTTTTATTACCAGACGACCTGACGACATATTTCCCCCAACTGCAATATTTAAGCCATTTTCATTCCTAGTAAGTCACTTTGAATTGCTCTAATATGAAAAGTGTTTATCGAGTAAATTTTAAATTAATGCAGGAAGGTACAACAAAGAAAAAGTATTTACATTTTATAACATCAAAGTCTATATTTTCAGGTGCCTTTTCTTGACATTCCTGTTGAATATAGAAAGCGTCGTTCCTGTTTAGAACCAAACTATCGCTAACTATCATTAATTATTTAAGTTAAGGGATATTGCATCCCATATTGTTTCTTAGCCGAATAAGAAACTCAAAGAGTTTCATGCCGAATATAGAGAGTATATAAAGTTCGGAGATTCCAAGCGTAAGTAAATACCTGGAGAGTGACACCTGCCCCATTTGGTAGTGCAAACTGAGGCAAATAAAACTCATTAAAAGGGTGGAGCAAGCTTCGATCACTATTCTTGCTATTTACTCATAATGTAAACGTAGCTCCTAGGAGCTGTATTACTGTTCTACATTATGAGAGAAGGTCACTCGGTTTCAACTTTATGTATAGGTGATGCTGGCTCTAAAAATAAGACGATCTCGAAAGATCGCCCAAATCAGCGTTGTTCCACTCGATGACAGGCTCACCCCATCACCGAGAAGAACTTCTCAGCATTGGCTCTACCCAGTGGCAGGCTCACCTCACCACCAAGCAAAGCCATAATCTCAGCAGACGCCCCACTCAGAGACAGGCAGAAAGCTACTCCAAATGGAGCCACTCAAACCCAGATCCGCCCATCACTGGTTTGCACCCTCATTGGGGTCTCATCAGTGAGTAGGTAGACACTAGTTAATACTAAGTTTGTAGCGAACAGAAGTTGCATCCCTTCTATGACAATTGCCAAGAAGGTGTCCTAATAAATTACTAATTATATGAATAGAAAAAGGCTTCAATTCGGCGAGTAGTAGGGGAGCCTCTTTTAACCAGATCAAGATCAAGATAAGATAAGGAATCGTGATGTGTTTGGTTGACGTCATTGTGGGCGTGGCTTCATGGGATTGGAAAGTTAGGAATTTCCCTGTGGACATATGTGTCACTGGCTTCAGTTCTTGTGTTTTCGTTCACGTATGGGATTATGGGTGATGGTAGAGATAAGAATTCGTGTTGTGATTGGTAGTGCACTAGTGACAAGATGAAGATCAAGATAAGATAAGGAATCGTGACGTGAATGTTTGTTGTTATGAGATGTAGATAAGTGACGTCATTTGTTTGTTCTAAATAAGTGACGTTGTTGTTTTGAATGGAAAAGGGAAATATTTTAGAGATAAGTAATCGTGTCGTGATTGGTGGACACTACTGACAAGATGGAGATCAAAATAAGATAAGGAATCGTGACGCGAATGTTTGTTGTTGTTATTGAGTTTGGAATGTTTGGAATTTCGCTGGGGCCCTTGTCTGTCAGAAATATCACGTGATGTTTTGGGTTCGTTTATTGCCTTGTGGGTGATATTTAGAGATAAGAATCGTGATGTTATGTGTTTGGAAATTCACAGTTTCGAGGGTTTTCTGAATAATTTAATTATATGCTATGTCACTCAAACATACAGTTTTTTTTTTCTTCTTCTATAGATGGTTGTACTAATTTTTCCAATAAAATTTGGGGTATTTCTTTACTGTTAAAGGGTGGGAATTCTTAGAGTAAGTCGTGATGGCGACAGTCTTTCGAACTTTTCTGAATAATTAATTATATACTGGTGTCACTCAAACACACACACACTTTTTTTTTCCATAGCTCATCTGTATTTTTTCTATATTCATATTCTAATCAAGTTCATATTTTATTCATAATTCATCCGAATATTTTGATTTGTCTAAATTAAGATCATAAAGTTCAATAAATAAATAAATAAATAAATAAATCGTGTGTGAATTCACTGTGATTTTCAAAGTATTCTTACTTAAACATACATAACACATCAAAGACACTGTTTGTTCTTTTAAGTTTACATATTTATTTCACAGATATTATTTACAATGCAATATGCAGAACTAGGAATTTACATATATCACCAATGCAAATGTGTTTTTTGGCATAACATTTCTTTGATGAGGCAAGTTTGATTGCCTGATTTTGATACCACTTCCCAAATGATTATGGAAATTTCTGAGGTCACTAATATTAGCAGTACTGCTATAAAAGCAAATAACTGCCACTTTTGCGATGGTTCTTGATTTTCACCTGCAAAGAAAAAAAAATCATTGATAGCAATGGAAAAGTTAGCAGATTACCATAATCCTAATACATTAGTTAGTTTTGGAAGTGTCAAATCTTTACAGAAACATACAAATTTGCCACATGAAACCGTGAAAAGTCAACACAACCTACTTATGTGAGACATAAACCCATTAGAAGAAAGTTTAAACGCAATCAAATCAAAGTCCCAACACTTTTACATACTTTTCAATGTGATTTGGCAGATATGTCATCCCTTGCAAAAGAGAATGGGGGTGTGTGTTTCCTTCTATTATGCATTGATTGTTTTTCCCGATTTGCATGAGTTCGAACACTGAAGAGAAATCAGCAGACGATGTTGTTAATGCTTTCGAGTCTATTTTTAAAGAGGAAGTGCCGTGTTACATAAACACTGATCATGGAAAAGAGTTTTGCAACAAGAAAGTTCGTGCAATGTTTTAAAACCATAATATTCATTTCTACACGACCAGGAGTGAAATGAAAGCACCCATTGCAGAAAGATTTATCAGAACATTAAAAACAAAGATCTACAAATGGATGACGTATACTAAAAGTAAAAGTTATACGAAAGTTTTGCCGACTCTTGTACAAACTTATAATCTCACACCACACCGTACCATCGGTATGGCTCCTTCCCAAGTTAACCTTCACAACGAGGATAGTGTTTGTAAATATTTGTACAGAACTCAAGAGGAGACTACCAAACCAAAATTTCAAGTAGGTGATAGTGTGGTTTTAAGTGATGATACCCACAAATTTAGAAAAGGGTATTGGGGTAACTAGACAAGAGAATTGTTCACTATTGCTCAGGTTATTAATAGAAACCCTGTAGTATATAGATTTCGCAGTCGGGACGGAGAGATAGTGGAGGGAACTTTCTATGAACCTCAACTGCAAAAGGCTAATATAACCAATGACCTTCCGGAAGACGTGTATCTAATCGAACAAGTACTCAAACAGAGCAAACAGAAAGGAAAGCCTCAGTATTTTGTTAAGTGGCTCGGTTTTCCCTCATCGTATAATTCTTGGGTTCGTAGCAAAGATGTTTTACTTAACCCTTCCGAGTAATGCCAGTATGAAAATGTTTCCTACAAATACGCAAACGAAATTTCAAGTGGAATTACCACACGAGATCAGACTTAAAGGTAAATGGGAAGTTGCTCTTGCCAAAATTCATCTTCCGGGATAATTTAATAACATCGATTGCGGTTATGATGAGTTTCATATGATACGTGCAATTGGGGGAGGTGTCAACAATATCGAGAACAAAAACATCGCAGGAAATAAAGTTTTCGAAAAGTCTAAAGAAGGATTTTACAAAGTGTACAAGATTCTCCAAGGCAGTTACAATTCACCCTCTGAACTTCTTCAAGCAATGTTTGATGTGAGTTCTGTGATTACTGGAAAAAAGAACCCAAACAACACTATTTCTCTGACAGTCCCAAAAGATTACAACCTTTTGTTTCCCAAGGAGGCCTCGGGTTGGGTCTTCTACTGGGTTTTAATCAGATTGGTGTTAAACTGAAAGGTACAATCACAGGGAAATATCCAGTTGATATAAAGAGGGGTGTAGCCGCATATTTTGTTTATTCTGATTTAATCCAAGAACAGATAGTTGGTGATACATGTGCACCATTGTTACGAGTTGTTCAGTGCAGCACTAAGTGTTCCTTCGTTTTTGCTCAACCTGATTATTATCTGTTACGAAAACAAACATTTCAGTCAATTAGCATTGCAATTCGTTCTGACAGCGGCGAGTTGTTCCACTTTCGTGGTGGCAAGACAATAGTTAAATTACAGTTCCGACAAGTGAAGGATGACTGATTATCTCAGATATTACACATTGAAGGCAGGTGGGGCTCAAATGTTTACGGGCCCCCCAATACAACCTGGGTACGGATTAGGTAGCATTTTCAGAAGTGCCTTCTCCTGTCTAAGTCCACTTTTAAAACCTGCAGCTCAATTTGTCGGTCGTCAAGCCTTAAAAGCTGATCAGCATATTATAGGAGATGTACTTGCATGGGTACCTGTACGTCGAGCCTTTATAAACAGAGCATCAGAAGCTGGGAAAACCATTGCTAAAAAGGCTCAGAGTCGATTACATCAGAGAGGTCAAGGAAGCAAGAAGAAAAAAACGAATACTAAAAAACGCAAGAGAGAAGACATCTTTTGCTTAGGATATGATGTAAGAATTAAATCTTTTTTCCCACCCTCGTGTCAACATGTGTGTCTGGAAAGAAGTTCTTATGTTACTTACCAACCAATATCCAGTACTGACAGTGGAGGTCCTGTGGAATTTTGCATACCAGTTACATCTGAAGAATACTTGGATTTGGGAAACTCTTACCTAAGTGTTCGTGTGCGCATTACTGACAATGATAATAAACCTATCGAAGATTCTTCAGTTGGTGTTGTGAATAATGTTTTCCATTCAATGTTCAGTCAAATTGACGTTTTTCTCCAAGATAAACTAGTGAATGTGGCATCAGACACGTATCCTTATAGGGCTTATATTGAAAATCTACTAAATTATGACAGAGATGCTAAAAACAGTCAACTCACAAATGAACTATTTGTTAAAGATGATGTGGCTAATGTTAGTGATATGTTTACCAAAAGTGAAAGTGGGATGCGTAGACGACAAGCTCGAATTAACCAATCGAAAAGTGTCGAGATGCTTGGACGAATACACGTTGACATCATGCATCAAGACCGGTACTGTTCGTGTTCGTATGGTTCGCAGTTCTCCCGAATTTTGTTTACTGACTGCAAATGCTGATTCTAAGGCTAAAGTGCAAATTGAAGAGGCTACACTTTTTGTCCGCAAAGTCAAAATAAATTCAAAGATTCAATTGGCTCACTTGTCTGTGTTAGACAAGTCAAACATGATATACCCCATCAATCGTGTGCAAGTGTCTTATTTTTCGATTCCCAAAGGTAGGTCAGATGCCACACGAGACAATCTGTATCTAGGTGAAATACCATCTAGATTAATTATTGGACTGGTCGCTAGTGATGGATTTAATGGCACTTTCAACAGAAATCCGTTTAATTTTCATCGTTTCAATCTGAATTTTCTTGTAGTGACACCTGACGGTATTCAGTATCCCTCACAACCTTTGACTCCGAACTTCAAAGAAAGGCATTACAGTACATGTCACTGTTCACATCACTAGGTAAATGGAACAGAGACTGTGACATTTCTGTCACAGTCTCTGTTCCATTTATTTCTGTCATTAGAGTCTCTGTAATGACATTTCTTATGAAGAATACGTAAAGGGAAACGTTCTCTATGGATTTGACTTATCGCTAGATCAAAAAGCCATTGCCCCCATGTCAGCCTGTTAGGAAGAGGAAGTGTGCGACTCGAAGTTAAATTTGCTCAACCTCTTCCTGATAACAATACAGTGGTTCTTTATGCACAATTTGAGTGTACGTTATCCGTAACAAAGGATCGTTCTGTGTTTCTGGACTATGAACACTGAACAATTAGTAAGCATACTAGAGTTAGAACCCACCACAAGAAAAGTGAGTTTAAGAGTTTGTGCTCGTGATGAATTGCCACAATCCGATCAGAAACCAACAGTCGATGTTCTTCGTGAACACAGATCCGACCTGATTGCCAGGACAACATTGGAATGCTATCTATATTAAAGACAAACACGGTGATTTTTTCGATAGCTTCGGTCGCCCACCCGAAAACGATATTGTTAACTTTCTGAATATTAATACTAATAAATGGTATTATAATTCTGTAGCTGTACAAGCTAAGGAATCTATCGCGTGTGGGTTGTTGTGTGTATTTTTTAATATTGAGATGTCGTGGTCTTCTATGCAAAATATTATTAGCAAATGTTATTCTAAGGATTTGTGGTTAAATGATATTGTAGTAACTAATGCTGTTACATATAATTTACTGAAAATAAAAAAATAATTTAAAAAAAAATTGTTTTTTCACCTACCATTTTTTCCAAACCAGTTTCTTATTCCCACGCAGCTTTTGGGGAGATAGAGAGATGAATTTGGTACTCCTTCTTCGAGCTCTCTTGCGGGGAGGGATTGGAGTGGAACCATTTTCCTCACTTGGACTGGCTGACGTTGATGGTTGATGAGAATGGTTCTGGGTATTTGGTTTGTTCAGTAAAGGTTCTGGACATGGTATTCTATGTTCCTGTTTCTCTCCTTCTGTGTGAGCCAATTGGTTTTTCAACCCTAAATACTTTTGCAGAACATTTAAATATGCTTTTACGTTTTCATCTGCATGTTTATTTCTTATTTTTAAAATGGCACTCATTTCGTCATCGAGTGTGTACAATTCACGCTCCTCTGGTGATTGGAGAAGCGTAAATTTTTTAAACATATTCATTTTCTAATAAGTGAAGTCAACAAAGGAACAATGATACTGCCTAATAATGGGAACAGTGCTCCTCCATGCTGTAAAACCATTTTTCATCTGGTTATGCAGGGAAGCGATTTGTTACTTAGTGCTCTTATCATTTTTTTTTTCTTTCGTAGGCGTGACTTCTGATTTTTTTGTAGTGGAATATTTCCACATAAAACATTTTTGCAGATTTCACAGAGTGTGGTGATTTGGCTGGAAGTGCAATGTTTTAAAGCATCATTTGCTTGTTTGGGAGAGGAATAAGATAAGTACTTGATGAGATATTCATAGCGTTTGAGTCTATCAGCCATTCAGGGATAAATACTGTATTGGGTTCTTCTCCTGGCAAAATCCGTGACCTCAAGCGTAAAATATCAGGTGTTTCCTGTCTAAAGTTTAAAACTAAATATGAGTGGGGTTCCCGTGTTGCATTTTTATAAATCTGAACTAAAACGTTCGTTTGTCCTGGAAATACTTGGGAAGCTTAATGAGAAAACTGCAAATAGTCTCGGGGATTTTTAAAAGCAATAACATAATGGATATTGAGAGAAATTGTACCAAAATGTGTACCTTTACAGAATAAATTTTTTGTCAGTAGAATGACACTAAGGTTACGGTGATGTGAACCTTTTATGAAAAAATCAGTTATGTCCATGCTGTCCTCAGCCTGGTGAACCAAATCATCGATTATGAGTAAATTAGAATCAAATTCAGGTAACTTCAAACCATTCACGAATTCTATACTGGTAAATTTTTAAAATTTATCTTGATTTTCACTGTAACAGTAAACATTCGCTCCGGTGGTGGTTTGATTAGTTGATTACAATGTTCTATGAGAGACAACACGAATGTTGTTTTTCCTGACTGAGTAGCTCCCGAAATTATACATGTAAATGGATGTATGAACATATCGAAAATGATAACAGAATAAGACTGTGATTATTTTTATATAATCAGACATCATGTAAAAACAAATAGATACTTGTTTTAATATCCAAAAAATTTTCTTTTTCAATTTTTTTTTTATTTTTTTTATCACAGTTACCATGTAATCATGCCAAGACGAAATTTTCTTTTTAATTCTAAGAAAACAAAAAAAAGCTATTGTGGAATAATAGTAACAATAACATTGATGTAATAAAAAAAAACGTACAAAAGAAGGGCGAGACTGCAAATTATCGTGATTGGAAACAACCATGGATTTTGACCTACCAGGTAGAATGTTGTTTAGTTTTCTGTCCCATAGATGGCATCTTTTGCTTGTGGGGTATGTGAGTGTAAGGAATTATCCTTTAAAATACCCATAGGGAAAAGTGCATGTGTCTGTTGACACTATGCGCTTTGCAAAAGTGTATCCAAATCTTTTTGTTACGGAGGTCGTTTTGAGTTGACAGCTCCATTTGTCTCTGTGGACAGAAAATGGTACAGGAATTTGGATGTTTTGTGGCTCACCCCTTACTGCTGCAATCATAGATTCCAGATTAATCTCAGTGGCCAGACAAGAATTTAAAGTGCCATTGCATTTGGTCACAATCTTACCCTCCCTGCGTTCTGTAGGAATAAGATTTGGGGCCTGTGGTAACAAACTCAACAATAAAGTGACCGTCGAGTTCGTCACCTAGCTCCCCAAGGTAGTGACCAATGGACGGTGAGTAATCGCCGGGTTTTTCAATGAAAATGACAGAATCAGTATCTATGTATAAAAGCCGTCTTTGCAAAGGTTCCATGACCTCGTATAAGATTATCCTACCGTAGGCAGCTACAAATGAGGAGATAACAGCATTCCCTTTCCTATTTTCAGGCTCAGTGCCTTCAACAGGCGAGTAGGCAACCATCATCTGCTCTTCTGAAACTAACCTGGCATCTTGGATAACTTTACTGTTATCTAAAAAAAGTTCTACGAGTTCTTCATAAGAGGAAATCACCTGGGTCTGAGTTCTTAACGTTCTCATGCCAAGCCTTCCCCATAGAGAATTCAAACAAAGCTTAGCCAGTGAACGTTTACCAGGGTTTTTACTAATGTGTTCCCTATTTAACATAACACCTTCCCTTAGCAAAAACTCATCAAGATAAGCCTGTCGGTTTTGACCTTCAGGCCATCCAGATGCTTCCTGTTTCAGCTTCAAAAAGGTATCAATATAATGAGCAAAGAAGTTTTCTTCCCCTTCAAATTTTTGAGAAAAATGCCACACCTCGTAAAATTCAATAACTTTATAACCGTGAGAACATGCTAAATCTAATTCCGGACTGCACCAATAACCTGTAAATGACCGGTCTGTATGAGAGCATAATGGGGCAATTTCGGAAGCACATTTTCCACACAGGGGGAAGATTAATTTTTCGTTAACTGTGATGGGCAAAACCGGTAAAAAGAGATCGTAAGGTGCTTCCACTTTTGCATGGCAAATACCAAAGTATACCCCAGGAGAATAGTTGAAATTATCGATAATAACTTCGGGATGCCCCATAGGAAATACCTGGTATTTCATTACTCATGGATAAAGGCTATTGAAGTCCAATTAGCAAATAACTTCCCTTTCTGACTGAATTTTGTGATACATTTGTAGCAGTCAGTTCTGACACCATGAAGAGCACTACGAGGTAAGATGGGATCTGGAATCTTAAGAGCAGCAATAAAGTTTTTCAAGGCTGTGTTTTCAGAAATTTCTGCATTAAACTGACATTCCCAAATTGAGATAATGTCGAATCCTTTGCTACGAAAGTAGTTTTCGCGATCCTTCGTTTGCTCCAAAAGGGAAATCATGTCAGTGATTCTGTATGGTTGAAATGTATTTGGCCTGTAACACTTTTTACAACCGTGGAAGAAGCAACAGTAGAAATCATATAAAATGCTTCCACATTTCCCATCGACAAAATAATGTCCGATGCGGACTTCCGCCCCCCCACAGAATCTTGTATGGTTATGTTGTTCTGTTGTTCTTGCCATTTGAGCCAAGCCAAAGCCTTTCGACTTTGTATGTTTGCCCCTATGTAACCCCATGCAGGAAGTATGGCCAATGTGTTAGGTTTCAAAACGTTTTGGAGAAATACTCTCAAACATACTCCTGCAATTGTAATATCATGGAGAAAGGGATCAATCTGGGTGAGCTCTATGAAGAGAGTGCGAAAAGTGTTGCAACTGTCTCGCAAAACACGCACGTCATCTTTCGTATAAGCTAAAAGTTCCGCTTTCAGACAGTATTCAGTGTCTAGCCGATTTTCTTACCAAGTCTCGAACTCGGTACGAGTTTCTTTATTCATAAATTCCGGTTGGAAATATGCTTTTTCGGGGATGACTCTACGATAATCCAGAGAATCGGATGTATGAAACTTATGAGGAAAGAAACCCTTACGAACTTCTGGGAGATCAAACATGGCAGGCAGTTTCCTAAGAGCGACACTAATGTGGGAAAAACTGTCAAGAAATATAATGTTTAATGGGTCATAATAGATAGCAAGTATCTTCGATCCATCAAACACTACACGGGGTTGGAAATTTTTTGAAAAATGATATTCCAAAATAAAGTACCCATCAAAACCACAAAAATTGTGTGCAATTACACAAACATTTTTGTATTTTGGTTTGACAGTCCAAAGGATCCTCTCATCTTGTCCCTGTTTCATTCATGATATTCTTGACAGAAAACAGCTCATCTGGAAATCGACCCACACAGTTTTCACCCCATAACTCGCGTTTGTGACTACCAAAATCAGCTATACATAAGACTGGTACATGACGATGATTTTTAGCTATAGTTTCTATGTCAAAAAAAATTATAGAAACTTGTTTATTTGAGACCTCCGATTTTTGCACAAAGCATTTCTGTTTTGCGTGAACTAATTTGCAGTGAGTGCAGAAATTTTCAGGTGGACAAACGTGGCTTTTATCTGTAGAGAAAGTAGCCACACACTGTCCGCAACGATGGAATTTTGAACAAATATTATTTTGCACATGCAAATTCAGACATTCGTTGCCGTAGAAAAATCTATTGCATGACTTGCACAAAAGAAGGTCCCGCACACTATGAGTGGCATTTATGCGACAGCGGATGCACACATTTTGGCATCTATGCATTTGCAATTCGATTGAATTTTTGAATGATTTTATGCAACTGGGGCAATAATAGTTATTCCCAAACAGAGCTGGCCCACTATGCACGAAATCATAATGAGCATTACAGAATAAAAGACAGATCTGTTTATTTGCATTTGGTCCCCAAAACACCACAGAAAAATCAGCATCAGCCGAAAAAATTACAATTTGGTATTCCAGAGTCAAATGCTTTTGAAAGAGATCTGCTTCTGGAATACCACAAGAAATGAGCAAACCCCTGCAATTTTGTGGAGAGTTAAAGCCCTCTTTGTTTGTATCTGTTTATGATCGAAATGCACTTGTCTCTGTATGTTGCAACATCATCAGTGTGTGAAGAAAGAACAAGTGCTCAGGCCATGCAAAGATTGTCTTTGTTGTTAATTTCCACAATAGCTTTTTTTATTTTCACAAATTCATCCAAGCTATGCAGCGTTCTTCTTTTAACATTGATTTTTATACCACCACCATTGTTACTGATATTGATAAGTATGACATCGATCAAAAGATCATTTGCCAAAAGAAACTCACGTTTAGATTGGGCGACAGCATAAAAAGCATCAACTATCCTTTGGATAGTTAGTTCAGAAAGCAACATGAATGGTAAGTTTATGTTGCTTTCTAAACTGGATGCACTAACACCCATCCGAACGTGAGAAAAAGTTCCAGAACCTGATAAACGCTGAATGATCTCATTAAGCATATCTCGAAATATTTCAAAAAAACACTCTGGTGAAAAGAGTTCCAGATCACGAAATCGAACTTGATACTCCAGTTGTCGAGTTTGATAATTGATGGATTGATGTGATTGGGCCACCGAAACAGTATAAAAGTCCCTGTAGAGTGAGGGTTCAATAGTAGTAGAAGTAGAGAGTTTAGTTTCACATCCAGTAACTGAATGTGAATTATATAAATTTTGGGGAGGGTCGCGACTTCCTCCAGCTACACCAGCAATTGTTATATTAGAATTAATACCACGACCTGTGGTTTGTTCATTTTCGTAACCATTTTCTCCAGTCAAATCAACCTCTACAATGGTGGGTTGATGATTGAATATATTCCCATTACCATCAACATAACGAATAACAGATGGTCCCTATAAAAAAAAAATTACTTTCTAGATTTCAGAAATATCATTCAGAAATAAAAAAAACTCAAGGTGATTTTAGTAATTTCGACACTACATGAGAGTTTCACTAACACATTTTTACTAAATATCACCCCTCAAAAATTTTCCTCAAAAAATCCTAATAACTAAAAAAATAAGCTAAATGTTACTCATCATAATGTTTTTAGCAATTTCGACACTACGCGATGGTTTCACTAACAAAATATTACAAAATAACCACACTCAATATCTTTTCCCAATAATAAAAAAAAAAAAAATATATATATATATAAAATGACTTATGGGATTTCACTTAAAACAAAACAGATTGAATATCATAAACATGATTTTTATTTTTCCATTGCAAAAACCACGTTATAACTTTATAGACAAAAATCGCTAATGTAGTCACTAAAATTCAAATGATATTGCGATAAAATGATAAAATTAACTTACCTTTTCTCCAGAAAAACTCATTTTCAAACTACAATCTTCTGAATGCATACCAAATTACCAATACTAGAAACTCAAATGAATATGACCAAATATTACAAATACTACTAGAAAGTTACTACTAGAAACTCAAATGGAACCACCCACCCACCCCATAATCTATTTATAAAAAATCAGAACCAATGGAAAACCAATAATCACAACATGTGACAATGAATAATTTAGTTCTCAACGATCACTCAAGGTCAAATTACGAACCTTTGCTACCCATCAGTAGTGTATCACCTCGAAAACACTTAGTCACAACATTAAGCTTGAGTGCAATATGTGTAGGATAGGAAGTGATGCGAACAAGTTAGGTCTCAAAGATCATATGAGGTCATTTACAAACCTTTGCTACCTAACACTATTGTAAACATTACTCACATGAAAGCTTGACTAATACACTACCCTGGAAATATTTTACCTTTGAAGTAAGCGCTATATACAGCTAAGAAAAGAATGATGACTGGCTGACCGGAAATTAGTCATTCAGTTATCTACAAATAAGGTTAAGGAAAATTAACAGAGTGGGAAAATAATTCACACACAATTTATTTATTTTACTCAGTTATTCTGGTTATAATATGTAGTTAACTGAATTTTAAAAAGTAAAACCTATAATGAAAAAGTCAAATGGATTTCAGAGTTGTGTTTGTGTTCTGTGCTGTGAATATATATGTTAAAAATCAACAATTTGGAATATTCATAAAACCTAGATAGTACCAAGATATTCTCATTCTGGAAAGAAATGTAAGTGAATTTTAACTTAAACATAACAATTGATAATTGTAATACAATAATCATTGGTCGTATGTTTTAAGTAAATGTTTTAAATAATTCTAAAACTGAACGGTTTTTTTGATTTCATAAGAATAATCACAGGATATATTAGAGTATCAACATGGACACATTAGCGACTTTTCATGTCTAAAGTGTATGTGAAAGAAATGTTATGCCAAGAAAAACACCAATTGCATTGGTGATATATGTAAATTCCTATTTCTGCATATTGCATTGTAAATAATATCTGTGAAATAAATATGAAAACTTAAAAGAACAAACAGTGTCTTTGATGTGTTATGTATGTTTAAGTAAGAATACTTTGAAAATCACCGTGAATTCACACATGATTTATTTCTTTATTTATTTATTTATTGAACTTTATGATCTTAATTTAGACAAATCAAAATATTCGGATGAATTATGAATAAAATATGAACTTGATTAGAATATGAATATAGAAAAAATACAGATGAGCTATGGAAAAAAAAGTATGTGTGTGTGTTTGAGTGACACCAGTATATAATTAATAAAATAATAATAAAATAATAAAATAATAATAAAATAAAATAAAATAAAATAATAAAATAATAAAAGTTCGAAAGACTGTCGCCATCACGACTTACTCTAAGAATTCCCACCCTTTAACAGTAAAGAAATACCCAAATTGTATTGGAAAAATTAGTACAACCATCTATAGAAGAAGAAAAAAAACTGTATGTCTGAGTGACATAGCATATAATTAAATTATTCAGAAAACCCTCGAAACTGTGAATTTCCAAACACATAATATCATGATTCTTATCTCTAAATATCACCCACTGACAGACAAGGGCCCCAGCGAAATTCCAAACATTCCAAACTCAATAACAACAACAAACATTTGCGTCATGATTCCTTATCTTATCTTGATCCCCATCTTGTCAGTAGTGTCCACCAATCACGACAAGATTCCTTATCTCTAAAATATCTCCCTTTTCCATTCAAAACCAAAACAACAACGTCACTTATTTACAACTAACAAATGACGTCACTTATCTGCATCTCATAACAACAAACATTCACGTCACGATTCCTTATCTTATCTTGATCTTCATCTTGTCACTAGTGCACCACCAATCACAACACGAATTCTTATCTCTACCATCACCTATAATTCCATACACGAACCAAAACACAAGAACAGAAGCCATTGACACATATGCCCACAGAGAAATTCCAAACATTCCAAACTCAATAACAACAACAAACATTCGCATCACGATTCCTTATCTTATATTGATCTCCATCTTGTCAGTAGTGTCCACCAATCACGACACGAATCCTTATCTCTACCATCACCCATAATCCCATACGCGAACCAAAACACAACAACTGAAGCCAGCGACACATATGTCTACAGGGAAATTCCTAACATTCCAATCCCATGAAGTTATGCCCACAATGACGTCAACCAAACACATCACGATTCCTTATCTTATCTTGATCTTGATCTAGATAGAAGAGGCTCCCCTACTACTTCGGTGACATATGACTTGTTTTAGTTAAGGGATAATACATCCCATATCGTTTCTCAGCCAAATAAGAAATTCAAAGAGTTTCATGCAGAATATAGAAATTTTATAAAGTTCGGCGATTCCAAGAGTAAGCAAATACCTGAAGAGTGGCATCTGACCCATTTGGTAGTGCAAACTGAGGCAACTCATAGAAAGGGTTGAGCAAGCTCCGATCACTATTCTTCGTGTTTACTCATAATGTGAACTTAGCTCCTAGGAGGAGCTGTATTACTGTTCTACATTATGAGAGAAGTTCACTACTCAGACCGGTTTCAACCTTATGAATAAGAAAAGCTGTCTCTAAAAATTCGGACGATCCCTAGAGCACTCAATTGTGGGCGAAAGACCGTCCTTCTCAGAATTGGCTCCACTCAGTGATGGCCTTCCACCCACCACCACCACCGAGCAGAACCGCTCATATTCCAAAGAAAAGCATTCACCGACAAAGCCACTCACCTGGCCCTGCCGGAAACACCTTCCCCGCAGACTCAAATTGCTCCCTTAAGGCAAAAATCTTAAGAGAGCGAACTCATATTAGCAATCTCACCGGTTTCAGCCTTTTTTGAGGTCTCATCAGTGAGTAGGTAGACCCTAGTTAATATCAAGTTTGTAGCGAACAGAACTTACATCCCTTCTATGAGAATTGCCAGGAAGGTGTCCTAATAAATTACTAATTATATGAAGAGCCAAAGGCTTCAATTCGGTTACATGAACTTATTTAAGTTAAGGGATATTGCATCCTATATTGTTTCTTAGCCGAATAAGAAACTCAAAGAGTTTCATGCCGAATATAGAAACTATATAAAGTTCGGCGATTCCAAGCGTAAGCAAATACCTGGATGGTGGCACCTGACCCATTTGACCATTTGTAGAACACTAATACAGCTCCTAGGAGCTAAGTTCACATTATGGGTAAATACCAAGAATAGTGATCGTAGCTTTCTCCACTCTTTCTATCAGTTGCTTCAGTTTGCACTACCAAATGGGTCAGGTGCCACTATCCAGGTATTTGCTTACGCTTGGAATCACCGAACTTTATATAGTTTCTATATTCAGCATGAAACTCTTTGAGTTTCTTATTCGGCTAAGAAACAATATGGGATGCAATATCCCTTAACTTAAATAAGTTCATGTCACCGAATTGAAGCCTTTGGCTCTTCATATAATTAGTAAGTCATTAATTATGTTTTACTAATAATCCATCAGGTTAGGGCTACGAATCTCAGGTGATCAGTAATGAATAATGTATTACAACATAATAAAACAGATCATAATAACGGTAATTAAAGAACATTGAGCTATTAGAAATGTAGAAACACTCTACACTTTCAAGATTTTATTCAGCACTTTGCGATTGTGAAACAAAATTAAGAAAAAAGTATTTCGATATAATCTTTTAATTTTATAATCGATGACGTTTATTTCAATGATGAAATCGAATGCAACTATTAAGATTTTGTTTGCTACCATATTAAGTACTAAAAGTGAAACTTATTTAATCCACAGCTCTGTATCTACTCATAAAATATAATTTCGTTTACTTCACATATAAAAGAGTTACTTTATCACGAACTTCAAGTATAACTCGTGAAGAATATGTTTAGGCCGCATAATATCAGAATAAGGAAAGTGAGATTAGAATTAAAGGCTGGAGAAATGTTTTATTTGCAGTAGATTTTTTCTATACTTTCGAGAGACCGTGTAACCGTTACAGAGTGTCCCCTAGGCGGCGGATATGGGACGCACTCTGTAGATTATATATTCAATATATTCAATAAGGATTCATGGACCAACAGGGGAATAAGGAGCACTCATCTTGATTGTAAGGGAAGTGGCACTCTGATGGTTCCTCTAGCTGGATCTAACCTCTATTTCTTCTACTTTGAGGATGATGCACTAATTTTAATCTTTTCTGTAATGACTTGACAGTTAACTCTTCTTATTTTATAACCCTAATTCTATTAGGGTACTCGAGGGCCATAGGGTCTTTCAATTTCTGGCCTATACCTATGTACCCTTTAAAATCTACTCTTTCCCATACAATATATCCTATTCCTCCTATGGGTTGAAATTTGGAAGAAGGCAAGTTTAGAAGCCTTAACGTAGCAGACTTGCCATTGGATTATCCATCGGCGGTCTGTAGCCTAATATGAAGAACACTAATATTCTTCTAAACCAACAGACATAGGTATTCGAAATGAGTCTTTGGAAGGCGACCCGAGAATGGAAAAGGTGAAACGGAAATGGAAACCACAAAATATAATGCATATAGTAAACTGAACGTAAGAGGAATAGCATATAAAAAATTGAATTAGACCAAACATTAAACGAAAGAAATTTTGAAGTTACAGATGCAACAAACTAGCAAAAAATGAAAACAGAAAGATTACCAAAACAAGTATTAAATTACAAACAATTAGGAAAAAGAAAAATAAGGATGTCGTCTAAAGAGATCCAGCGATTATTTCCAAGGCCAGATCACGCTTAAATCCGTGAAAACTGTGCTGATTTTTATAATGGATGGCATAAATTGCGCATAAAAATAATAGATTCATGTATATGGTCAAAAAGAGAGAGAGAAAGTTATCAAAATTATCCGTTCCGAATTGTGTATCAGATGACTATTAATCTTAAACAACTCTTCTAATGTATTTTATTTTAAAAGGAGGAGGGAAGAGCTTCTTGATTTTTGAATTTCAGCAGGTAGATGGTTTAGCTGTCAACCATTACTTATAGCTGAGCTCTAAGCTGCAAATGTGCCAAGGGAATTTAATGGTACCAAGAACGAGAAAGAGAGAGAGAGACGTGAAGGGGAAGATAAATTCAGCAAAAAGTCGAGTCTCGTGTGGTCCTCAGCACTGATATAAAGTATATTATATTTCAAATACTATAAGTTGTAGAGTCGATTTTTGCTACAGCGTTAATTACCAGTCAGAATTTATAATGCGCGAGGCAGAAAAGTACCAGTTGATGAATTCATACCTCTAGGTATACGATCCATTAACGATCATGTGATTAAAAAACTGTACAGATTTTGTATTGTAAGGGGCCGAGCAGACCACTAACTCCCTGTTGTTTGCACAGATAATTGTGTCTAGAAAGAGAAATAGGAAAAATGAGTAGCATGCTGACATCTGGTTTGATGAACGACAATATATGGTTAATCCTCTTCAAGGCGTCTGTGTTAGAGGAATTCATAAAAGTATAATCAATCAAATAATGAATGGACACGAGGAGTAGAACACTAATGGAATCTATAATAATATGAAACATTGTTCACGACAAATATAAGGAGGTACTTGGTTTTGATAGGCATTTAATTACAGTAAAGTGAAATTAATGACATGAGAAACTATTGAGACCATCGTCACTGAGAAGAAGAAAGAATATAAAGCTTGGCTTAGATCTGAAAGACAGGAGAATGGGAGAAAGAATCATATCATTAAAAGAAAAGTGAAAACATTGTACGGAACTGTAAAGAAGGATATAATATACGTATATCATCAGACGGATGAGGAAATCAAAATGCAGATCATCAGGTGAGGTGCTTATTAGCCATGGGAGAACTGTTTTAAGAATAACTGTTTTACTGATCTTCCCACAAAAAATTGGAACAAATACATACATTGAGGCTCAGATGGTTCGGAAGCTAGTGGGCCAGTTTTTGGAAGACAAGATCCATTACAAGCTGAGGTAATGGGTGCGTAAGGGATCAGCCGAAAACCTTAGTAGCAAGAATTTTATATGCACTTTCTGGAACATGAGACTACTGTTGAGTGATTATCATATATATATTTATCTCTAAAAAATGGTAATATGAACGATCCTTCAAATTAGGGAGGCATTAGTATGACGAACCCATGATAGAATATTAAATAAAATTATCATTTCAAGGTTAGATAAGAGAATTGCCTTCTGTATGTCTTAAGAACACACCGTATGTACATGTGAAAATTATTTACATATATTCATCACTAGACAGATCATAGAAAAAAGAACAGGAAAAGGAGTAGGAAACTCATCTGATTTTTAAACTCATCTGAATATATGCCTTTTTGTTTGTTGCCGAAGTAACTGGTATATCAGGATGTGGTTGTGTGGAATGCCAAGCCTGATTTATGCTGTCTTCTTTTTTTCGACGTCTTTTACGAGTTTAGACATGCAGATCTCTTCCGACATTCCTGTCTGTCCTACATAACAAACGCCACAAGACCAGCGAATCTCATAGACGCCTGGTTTTCTCATGGAGTGATACGAAGGTTCAGGTGGATGTAGGAATCCTGATATTATGTGTAAAGTTTAAAAAAAAGCCACTTTAACGTTATACTCGTAGAGCAATGCAGCTACTTTGCACCACTGTGATACTCTTGATGTCAGACAGGAAGATATCAATCTTCCTGTCTGACATCAAGATTGATAGAATGCTATCAATCTTGATAGCATTCTAGAAATACTGTTTACGTAAGAGAGTTGCAGGAGATGTATTAAGAAAATTTCTGATCGTCTTGGGTTCAAAACATTAAGAGTCAAGTTCTTCATTCCTTTTAATTGACGTCCTTGATATATTGTGTACCCTGTCTCGTAAAGGTTTAATGATGGCTATCTTTTGCAATGGATGGTGGTGTGAAGCGGCTTTTAAAAATCTTTTCGTTGTGGTGGGGTTTCTGTATACAGAAAAGGATAAACATTTTTCCTATTCGTTTACTTCGACAAGAATATCAAGGACCGATAATTTTTTGTGCTCATCTTGTTCAAGAGTGAATTTTATATTGGGATGCAAGTTGCTCATATAATAATTGAAAGCAATCAGCTCATCCACCATTCCCATCCAAATGAGAAAATATCGTCGATGTAAGGTAACCAAATTTTTGTTTTCTTCTGAAAATTTTTGATGCATTAATCTCGAAATTTCCCATAAACAGGTTGACTGAGGTTGGAGAAAGGGAGGAACCGCATACAAGTCCTTCTTGTTCCCAATATTTGTTTTGAAATATGAAAAAAGTGCATTCTATACAGTGTTTGAATTACCCTACAGTGTCCAGTGCGAGAGGTTTGTGCAGCTTAATTATTTATATCCTTTACATGTTTGTAAACTACTTTTTACAAATGATTCTGGTTTCCTCCGTGTGTGTATGTGGGGTGAGGTCAGGTTTGACAGATATTTTGCTAAGTCTGATGTCGGAAAATCTTTCCCGTCTACAATTGGCTCGTAATGAATATACTTTTTGTGTACTTTTCTGTGCATCATAAATTCTTGGGACTAATGGATCGTTTTATGACAATGACTTTTTGTTGAAGTCATTGGTTTTATTGCGTGTCGCCATATCGGATTACACTCTGACCATGGGTAGGGAAATCTTCTAATAGCTTGTTTATTTTTCTTGCGTATTCGTCTGAATACATAACCACTATTGTATTTACTTTGTCTGCTTTGACTATTACTGTTCTTTCTTATCCTTTCTTAATTCTTTAACGGCTATTAACTCCAATTTTGGTAAGTTTCTGCGTAGTAGTTTACATTTTAACAATAAGGCTGAGGTTCGTTTGTTTGCGGATGAGATCTGCAGAATTCCTTTTCAATTTGCGCTGCGATCTCTACTTTTGGAATATTTTGTAAAGATAAGAAAAAAATCTCTTTATTATTATTATTATTATTATTATTATTATTATTATTATTATTATTATTATTATTATTATTATTATTATTATTATTATAAGATAAGAGAGGGCGCTGTGTAAGCATACAAACGGCAGCATGGTTGTATCGCTGGTGCAGTTTTTATACTTTAATGTGGTTCAAACTCTTGTTGTTAATTTAAAAGTGTCACAAAGTAACTCTTCTTGTCAGGCTGAAGACAGTGATATATAATTCATCGAAATCGGCCAAGTGAAACCCAAATTTTTAGTGTGCTGAGGGTTGAGAAGAGTTCACCGTGGTTACTAACCAGCATTGAACAAAGGATGTCGCCATTTTTGCAGTTATCCAAGGGAAGATAGGTGAGCCATGAGGAGCAACAAGTGCCTGAAGGAATTATCGTCCGACGTAAGTCATAACCTGCAGGAAATGCCTTAGGAATCTTCACTTTACATTTTGCGGAATCTCAGAAACAACATGAAAACGCAATCCAATGCAAAGCGAGGAATGGAAACGCCTATACTGCAGAGAGGACAAAGAAACTCCATCACCCACGACGCAACTGATTACGCCTGAGGCGGAAGCGGGCGATGAACTGAACAGACAAAAAAATACCGGTGAGTCTTATAATTTGAGTTCCGTAAATTTATTACAAGGAAAAGGTTTAGAAAATATAAAAGCCAGCTTGATAGATGTTGTCCAAGAACTATTTGATAAACAGAATAAAGAAACAACAAAAAAAAATTAGCGAATATGAAGAGTTTGTTAATTTTAATAATTCGAAAGTCGAAGAAGTATTACAAGCGGTAAAATACATTAAAACCAGCATTAACGCATTAACTGACAGGCAGCACAAATTGATAAACGACACACCGGAACTCCATCGAGAATTTAATTCCCTGAAACTACAATACGAAGTTTTGCTTTCACATAAATCGCTTTCCCAGGAAGAACAAAAAACAAGGCTCGCGACAACCCTCACCAGTCATAGTTTCTGACAAGCAAGGCTACAAGAGACAATCTTATAAAAGCCAACATATGAAAAAACCAGTAGTCAAGAATTTAAATGAATCGCAAGACAATACGCCAATCTTTCTATCTGAGTATTTAACACCTTTCAATCAGAATCTTCTGAACCAAGCAAGAAAAGAAAAAACAGAAAAAATGATCAATTTTTATGGATCAAAGATGGCAAAATATTCTTGAGAAAGTCACGGACTTCAACGTCTGTACAAATAAAAAGCTTGGAAGATATAGATAGGTTGCCAGAGTGAAACAAAAGACTCCAACTTAGGTCAATAAGAAGATCTCAACACAACAAAAATCAATTTTATATCAAAAATCAAAAAATAATAACAATTACTATAATAATTTTCTTTGTTTCATTTCTTTGGGAGGATTTTCTGATTTCTTCCTCGAAGCTTTGCAGTACTTACCTGAGAAAGATGATAGATGCCGATGGTTTTGTGGTTATGTTTCTATACCATTGGCAATCTGGGTGTTGATTTTACTGTTTCTTGGTACGTGTTTGGAAGACTTCAATGCTATTTCGCAGTTTAACTTTTTGTTTTTTTTTACGAGTAGGGTTGGATTTGGACATGGTGTGTTTGTTTGTGTCCTTCTGGTGGTGTTTTTTTGAGTTGGGTTTGTCGTAGGCTACGTGTGTGTGTGTGTGTGTGTGTGTGTGTGTGTGTGTGTGTGTGTGTGTGTGTGTGTGTGTGTGTGTGTGTGTGTGTGTGTGAATAGTAATAATAACAATACTAATGTTTTAAATATCAAATACTTTTAAATAATAAAATAATGTTTTAATTATTTTAATTTATAAGTAATATAAATTAATAACATCGAGTAGCTATTATTAGTTTATAAATCAAATTTAATATATTAAGCCTTCTTTTCAATAAAACAAGTAAAATTACAAGTAAAATAACAAGTTCTTGGCCCAAATATATTTCAATCATCCCTGTCCTGTCTTCTTAATTTATGAAATTAACAGTCTCTATAAAAGAAGGTTTATAATATTCACTTTAATCACATCGAAAATATGACAGAAGATTCAGTTCTTAATCAAAATTAGCATACCTTTGATATGGCTTTCTTAAGATACAATATTATATCTGTATTAACTGAGGCTAAAATGTCCTCATTACGCACATTTTATTTAAATGAATATTTAAATATATTCATTACTATGAACACAGTTTAATGGCAACCGAGATATACAGCAGCGAGTTGAAATGATTTCAGTCAAGATTTACTTGGTGAAACAAAAGATCGAAAGAGTATAACAGTGGAATAAATTTATTTTTACTATGACCAATCACAAGGTTCCTTCGATTTAAAAAAAAAATGTTTCAATATTTTTCAAAATAATAGATTTCAATTATTTTATATTTTGGAGGTTTTTGTATGGCTTATGAATACGCAGCAGTTTTTCTCTTCTTCATCTAAGATACTCTAGTATCCCTTCTAAGAAAACTGTTGCACTACGCATTGCCGTACGACACCTCTATAGCAGAATTTAAATGTAAAGATCGTTTTTGTTCGAAAGAGCCGGGTTCGAATCATTCTCAAACTACAAAGAATATTTATAGGACCAATACAAGTCTGTCTCTTATCTAGGTGACAAATGAAATGGTGATGCTAAAGATTACTAAGCAATCAGTTATTTAGTATACACAGTGCTTAAAAACCTCCGATGATAAAACATTAACATGGCATTTCGCAAACCTTAGTAGCTGCTCTAAAAGTGCCGACTAATTACAAATTATGCTCATAAAGGCAAATTGTGTGCATATTACTGGAAATAAGACATCTTTGGGAATGAAAATGAAAATACACGACTCAGTGGAATAAAATAGTGTAAATGGAAACAAACTGCCATTCACCTGTTATGATAACCTGGCATGTTTTGTCACATTTGTATCGAACTTTGCGATTACAGCCTAATGTGAACATTTATGATGAATTGTTATAAAAATACAAATGGGAAGGTGAAAAGAAATCTCAGAAACTGTTAGACAAAACACATACATCCAGAAAATTAGAGCAGTGTGCTGTAAGTGCGTGTGAGTGTTGTGTGATACATTGCATTCTGAATTTTTTTTCCTTTCATTAGCAATTTCAATCAGCTAAGAGTTTACAACGTTCCATAACGTTCCAAAGTAGGAACATTACGTACTGATCTTCATATCTACGGTTTTACCGAAGATGCTGAGTAGATGAACAAGATCTCTCCTCATAATTATCGAGTTTGACTGCCTCAGAACTCGCTGCATTTGAACAATAAAACTCTGAAAAGTAGGCAGTATAGAATCATGAAAGAGAAATAAGCCGGAAAAATGAAAAGGAAATACATCCGGTACATTAGTTACCGGATGTATCTTCCCGACGGCTCAGTATAATGGCGTAAATTTATAGTTTACGAATGAATCATATAGTAATTATTAAGAACATTCCTTAATGTTAGAAAAAAATCTAAATATAATAAGCATTGCTGCATTGCTTCACTATGGAGATACCATGGAAAATGCCAGCTGAATATCAACAGGATCATGCACTCTGACTTACTGAAAACTTTTGTGGGGGTGCAGGGTAAATAACTGGGAGTGCAAAAGTTAGACAAACCATCATTGAATCGCTGATTATTTCCTATATGACACAACGAGAAAGAGTTATACCATCGATCGAGGATGACACTAATATGTTCATAACAGGAAATGACTGATGAAATTTGTCGAAAAATTTGCCAAAATACCCTCTTCTGTTTTCATCGACTTTTGTCGATTTAGATGACAGATGATACTGATCGCCCGGTGTGAGACCACTATCGTGCTTATAGGAGAAATGCAGTATCTTGTCCGGAAACTGCAGTAAAAAAAGGAGGACATAGACAATACATATATAATAAAATGAAAAAAAAAATTCCTTTTTTTTTTTTTCATCAAAAAATTAAAAAAAAAACTCGCCTATGGTACGAATGTACTATAGGTTTAAAACTAAATCTGATGTGGGCAGGAGTCACATTAAAAAGTAAGGGGGGGTGTTTTCTGAAGGGTGCAAACGATAAATGTAGGCATGATGTGTTTTAATGAAATTCTAATTGTGTTTTAATGAAATATCCCAGTCTCGTAATAACTTTTGCAACAACACAGTGAGAACATCGCATGCCGTACTGCCGGTATCCGAGTCTCTCGTTGTGGCATGTAACTTTTGACGGCAGTACGTTCAGTATGTACTTGATTCGCCCATGGACATTGATTTTGAATGAGAGAGCGAATGCAGAAGAACATAGATAAATAATTGCTATTATTATTATTATTATTTTTTTACTTGCCTGCATAAAGTCAGATATATCAATAAGTAGATGAGTGCGTAGTCTACAGAGGTATTACGTCTGCTCTCTCGAAAGCACGTCTTGACTACAGAACTACTTTTATCATAACTCAGTTATAGCAAACAGAATTAAAACACAAATGATAATAAAAACTCACAAATCGTGCACCCTACATCACTGGCCACATTCACTTAAACATATCGCAGTATTAACCTTGGCTGCTGTTGTTCTTGAATCAACACCTGAAATAACTGGATCTATACCTATAGATAGCCACGTTAAATGGTATGAACATACAGAATACCTAGATATCAAACTCTGCACTCTTGCTGCACAATTCGTTCAAACAAAGGACATACAAACTTTAAAAAAATCTCATATCATGGAATTGCGAACAAGTTGTGGCTTATGCAATATATACACTGCGAAATTATTATATCATTGGACTAGAGGCCCAGCACTCACCATACAATAATCCCTGTTAGGCGCTGTAAACGTATGCGCTCAGTTGCGAGAGAGTATTTCATACCCATACTAATCAACAACTTGACACACAGTCTACGACATTCTTTAAACAGTTACTGAATATTAAAACATGACCTGTGCAAATTTTATAAAAAAAATTAATACAGCAAATGATGACATCTGTATCACATAAAATATAGAAACCACAGTAATAAACGCTAACAATTGTAATAGTATCAATAATATATATAAAAAGTAGCACTATTCAGTGACAGCCTTATTATTTCTTCACTTTGCCCCAATCCTGATATCATTATTTAATCAACTCAGTTCATAAATTCCTTTATTTTACTTATTTTATTACTTACTGTTTCCAAAATTACCAAATTATATGAGCTAAATTTACATAAAACGTTTTAAAGTAAAATATTATGTACGTATATACATATATTTCCTCATCCTGATTTATGCTCGCGCGTAGAACCATACTCCGCCTTGTAGTTTTTCGAAACCGAACTCCTACGGAAAAGGTTGGTTTAATCCTTATTCCAGGAGGGTCTTTATGCGTGTAGATGTGTGTTCAAGGCTCCAGTTTGCTATTCTGATCTACGAAACAAGCGCGTTTCGGAGTGAAACCCACACCTTCTACCTCCGTATGAGACCGACTCAGTCACCTTTAATAGAAAGAGTCAGATAAAGGTTACTCACGTCATGAACGGAATCGAACTCGGGTCTTTCCGAGGGTAAGGTTCCGCCTATACTGAATGAGCAAAGGGGAGAAGCTCTAATGAAGAAGGCCTATAACATCATATACGCTGGGATTTAACTAACAACGTTCACAGATCTTATGACGAATGAGCGAGATGGATTATAGAATTCAAGGAAATCGATCTTAATCCCGTCCTGACAGACTCTCACAGCTCTGCCGTTCAATACTGGAGATCACGAGACCTTACACGCACTCATGGCCACGTTGCTACAGCTAGAGTTCTTTCTTCCATGTAAATATTAACCTCTGTTGTTTTATACGTTCTTTTTCTGTGTAGAAATCCAGCATTCGTATGTTTTCTCTGATATATTTATGTCATTTTCGCTTACACCTGATAAAGTATTGTGTATTAGTCGGATTGTGTATTGAAACTAGTCGTGTGTATTAATAAAGTGTTTTACTCAAAACTTCGAGTTTTAGTTATTAAATAAATTTTATATATATATATATATATATATATATATATATATATATATATATATATATATATATATATATAAGATAAATGAATGTATAAGTGAAATGGTCACAGGCAGAGGACGGGAAACGATATATCAATGGCGTCGCGTGTCCATTTCGGTTTGGTGTGTGCTGTTGTAACATACAACCGACGCTACAATTTGACCATATGTTAATACTGTCAAATTGAACGTGAATTGCATTTTTATCGATGTATGACAGTTTTAAGAGTGTACAATACATCAGTGTTTATCTTAATTGGTCTAATGCAATTAATCCTACGATAAATTTGAATAATACTGCAATTTAATTTATCAATTAATTGTAACCAAATCTAACCAGAGTTGTGGGGAATGTCTTTGTTTTAAGATACTCTATATCAGAAAACAATAATGAAGGAGAATGCTTTTTTAGCCCATATTTAGAATGGGAAACAGTACTGTTGTCGAAGGACGTAAGCTTCGTCCGATCCCTTCCAAATTCTGTATTTGGTATATATGAATTACTGAAAGGTATAAAATTTGGAAGAGGAGGACAAAGCTTACCTCCTACGACTACAATAGTGTTTCCCATTGTCCATATTATATATATATATATACAGGGTATTCGGGATAAATTTGACATATTTATAATTAATTATATTTTTCCGTAAGTTACATGTATTAACACACACTTCTCTTCATTTAAAAGTTTGGACCCTTCTTCATTCATATACAAGATGTCAGAAAGGATGGATAGCTGGAACCCACCTGAATCATGGAAGAGAATAACTTGTATCATGATGATTCGTGCCCGCCATCAAAATAAGGATATTACGACTGCTGCCCAATGCTCCCTGAATACAGTAAAAACAATCAGGCATGAACTAGAGACTTGCAATGGTGACTACGAGGATGTAGCAAGAAGAAAGATCCCTAGCAGACGATCTGATTGCGTTCGTACAGCAGAATTCCTCGCAAATCTGCAGGAACAGGTGTTGAAGAACCCTGGCATTGGAATTCGGGCTTTGTTCGTGGAGTTGCTAACTGTAGTCAAGCCCTGGATAACAAGGGTAGCCAATGGTAGGCCGTATGTATGGCAGCAGGATTCGGCCCCTTGCCACACCTCTGGGAAAAGTCAAAAATGGTTGTCTGAAATTTTCTACGACTTCACGAGTCCAAATGTTTGGCCTCCAAACTCCCCAGACCTTAACCCCATGGATTATTTTGTATGGGGCGCAGTTGAAAAAGACACCAATCGCACTTCCAGTAATACAAAAGCCCAGTTAATGGATAAAATTAAAACAGTTTTTGCGGCCCTTCCCAGGGAGACTGTAGCATCAGCTTGTTCGAGGTTCCGAAGCAGAATTGAAGCTGTGATCGATGCTAATGGTGGTTATTTTGAGTAAATCTTGTTGATAGTATTGTAATTAACTCTGCCTGTAATGTTTTTTTGTCAATTCATTAAATTTAATAGATACAAAGAAGATTTTCTTTTTCCTTACGAAACTGTCAAATTTATCCCGAACACCCTGTATATATATATAGAAACTTGGTAGTCAGTTCAGAGTTCACACACGCAAAACAGATAAAAATCAGACTATAAAAACAACAACCGATGACTAATGACAACGTTTGGACTGGTTGGCATAATAACAAATCACAGCCTTTATGAGTTATTATCTCAGAGCTCACCCAGCCTCGCCTTCTGAGCGGTTTAGGACTAGTAGAACGCTAAGAATTCTACCTGCTGCGCCATCTCTACATCTTTTCAAAGGTCTCAAAGATGTATGTATTTTGAAAGCACACACACGAGCTATTAACGCGAATGTGATGGAAAATTTACGATTCGTTGTCTGGAATCAATTAAATGAGTCTTTAACGGGAACAAATGCAAAAATATATCGGTGATATTTGTTCGGAGGATAAGACCACGCACTTGGAATATTCATCCCTGGTGTGTGTGTGTGTGTGTGTGTGTGTGTGTGTGTGTGTGTGTGTGTGTGTGTGTGTGTGTGTGTGTGTGTGTGTGTGTGTGTGTGTGTGTGTGTGTGTGTGTGTGTGTGTGTGTGTGTGTGTGTGTGTGTGTGTGTGTGTGTGTGTGTGTGTGTGTGTGTGTGTGTGTGTGTGTGTGTGTGTGTGTGTGTGTGTGTGTGTGTGTGTGTGTGTGTGTGTGTGTGTGTGTGTGTGTGTGTGTGTGTGTGTGTGTGTGTGTGTGTGTGTGTGTTATACTGCATTAAGGGCACTTATAGAAATATGAATACGAATTAGAAATTAGCCAAAAATACTAAATTATACGAATGCATGATATTTTCGAAATCAGTATAAAGTAATGGACCTCAGAATGGTTTATTTTTATTCTGGAAATGAAATAGTAGATTAGATATTAAAGACCAGACAGATAAAAATTCTGGGATGAATAGCAGTGAAAAGAAAGACCCAGTAGAAAGATGGTCTATTGGGCCATTAAAGGGCTGTAGATACGCAATATAAGTCTCTCGCAGTCAGGTCATCCCCACCTTCTAGCGGCATAGCATATTTCCACAAACGGAGCATTGGCTAACCTGGCGAGCATTGCCGTCAAAAAAATATATCTTTCCTAGTTGGTAGAAATCCAACAAGACCTCTAGGTGGAAGATATTTATCACCCGGTAGCATTACATTTCACATGCACCTTGCTTATTAGACACCTGAAGCGATGCAGTCATGTTTGTTTACTATTGCAAGGGATCCAGTTTCTGTTCCCCAATCTTCCATCATGCAATGAGAGTAATATCCTCAGTGACATACCAAACCCACTGCAGGGGATTAGACTCCCCTTAATTCGAGGGTACATCAGTAAACCGATTCCGCAGGTCAGCAGCTACTTAGTACACGTGACCGTGTACTAACTAGCTGCTGGAGCTAACCAACCTGGAGGCTCCCGATCAGCTAGTATCAAATCCCGTAACCATGTATTTTGCCAGTTTGTAAATAGAAGGAAAACAAATATTTTGGCTGAAATTGGAACTCTAAATGCCACGTGTGGACAGAAAACTGAGGCGCATCTGTGTGGTAGTATGTTTGCAAGTCACTGCTCACTACATGTCCACTTACTGTTTATACCTTCCTCATCAAATATAAATAAGAAAACCCAATGAATTGCGATTTTGCTTCGGTTCTCAAAACTTTTCCATAACAACAAAAAATCTAACCATAAAAAAAACAAGAAAAAACCAACCAAACAGCTCACCAACACTGATTGCTAACAAAAAATTATTTTCCATATCCACTTCACAACATTCGTTGCCTAAACAGCAATATTAACGATGTGCACTATCCCCTACAGTCATCTAAACCAGAAGTACTGTTTCCTTTGGAACCCCAACAGCAGCTCGCAACATTTGCAAAAGAATCATTGCCAAGCCTAATTCAGACTTTGAAAATGTCAAATGCTGGAAACTACCCTCCTACCCATTCGAAACCAAAAACACTGGGCCTAATGTCTTCCCAGTCAAGTTTTCACCACACTCACGTTCGAATGGTATTGTGGATACCTCTCCTAATGACAAGACCAACTTAGTGTCATTACGGTTCTCTTCCAATTCCTGCATTGATGATCTGGGAAACGTTCCCTCCACTCCATCTAGATTAACCCCCTTCATTTCTCCCAGGGTCTTCCGACAAAACGAAATCCCTGATAACCTGAATACAAACAAGGCATCATGTCCAGTACCTTCTAGAATGCCGCTTACTGCGTTAAAAAATAGTCTCAGAACTAATACCTGTCCTGTATCGCCCCTTTAATATCTTCTGCTCAACTGTTATTTACCTGAAAACCTAGAAAGAGGTCCATATCCAATCCATCCCAAAGAACGGTGGTAAAAGTCATTCAACGAACTACCGCCCAATTGCTCTCACTTCTGTTTTCTCTAAAGTTATGGAAGTAATCAACAACCAACTCTTGAACTACCGAGAAATATATCAATGCATCATTTACCAGCAATATAGATTCTGCCATTTGCGATCTACAGCTGATCTTCTGGCTTTCAACATCCATGTATAAACTCAAAGAGTGCAGAACTTTGAAGAAATTGATGTGATTGCTCTTGACATTTCAAAGACATTTGATAGGGTTTGCCAGAGCAGCTTATTTCACAAACTGTCATGCATTTAGTAGGCGAAGGCAGACCATATATTAATTATGGTCTGCCTTCATCACTCTGTAATTGTATTGCCATCTTTCTGACTGGTCGCTACCTACATGTCATGATGAGCGATTTCATCTCCTCAGACTTAACTACCTTTGAAGGAATACATCGGGGTTCAGCTCATTCACTAACATCTTATATATAAATCACATTCTCTCACAATCTTCCAATTGTATCCATAGCATTGCCAATGACATTATAAGTGCATTCCTTATTTTGATTCCTCTTAGTGTTCAAGCATTAGATCTACCTCGGCAAGCAACCTGAACTGAGATCTCCTAGTTATATCACAGTGGAGCAAGGACAACCTTATGAACTTCAATGGCAACAAACTCAGTTCTGTCTGATTTCTCACAAGAAATATCTCGCATCCCTTCCTTAACTTTTGTAATACTGAGATATACAAATATGATCACATTTCTTATCTTGGACTGACTTGTCTTTTCTGACACAATCATATTTCAACTATAGCTTCTGCGGCCAACAAAATATTGGTGTTCGTTTTCGCACAATGCACAACTTCTTTCACAGCTACAAACCCAAGTCTGCCCAGCCATGCAATATTGCTCGCATATTTGCAGTGGTGTGCCAAAATCCTCTCTAAGATTAATCTAGTCTATTCAGAAGAGAACATTTCAGCTAATTAATGATCCATCTCTCACATATTCATTTCAATCACTCCCTCATAGACTTCGTTTACTTCCTTCTGTCCCTTCTACAGATACTTTCAAAGACAGTGCTCTACTGAATGGGCAAATACTATGCCTCCATTCTCCTCCAAAATCATTAAAACAAGAGCCATTGCTGACTAACATCCTTTTACGTTCCACACTGAAATTCACCGGAACACGTTCACTGCTTCCTCTTTCATTTCATCTGCTTCTGTGCAATGTCTTCCTCGCTCTATTTCGCCCAAAATCCCAACCTTTAAATCTTCCAGCTAAATGAGAAGAAATTTTACTTTTCTTCTATTTTTCTTGCCCACACCTAGCACGATTTTGCTGTATGTCTTATGTTTTATCCAAACACAAATCGTGTGTGAATAAAATATAAAAACATAGCAAAATCATAATATAAATAAATATACCTAGTAGCAGTGTGTACATGTTGATGATAGCATTTCAATCAAGAATCTGTAATCAGAGCTAATCTAGCATGATCACTTAAAGAGAAGGGTGGAGGAAAGTTAGCTAAACAGTCTTGCTGAGAGTATGTCAGAGAAAACGAAGTATTTTATGACAATATTCATAATGACGATGATGAAAGTAATCGGTTCATTTAAACTGATTTTATAATAAAATTCTTTGATGAGGTTCATAGATATATCTTTAATAGCGAATTATTAAAAAATTGTGGTCATGTGACCTTGCATGTATTTAAAGTAGAAAATAAGTTTTCAATATTTGCTGCAAAGCATGCTGAACAAAAATTACTGCAAATTTTATAGAAGCTAGAATAATATTTTACTGAAATTTTGTTGATGAGCACGGTGTGTAGTGTAGTGTAGTAGTATTTTAGCAATCCTTAAAATAGTCCACGTGAAATACAAAATGATGAAAATTTCCGAAATCAAAAAAAATCAACTTATCGTTCTATTTAATTCAATATTTTCTGATTTCTGTTTCATTCAGGGTGGTTTCAAATCTTTTTCTCTTGACTCTTCAGTGTAAATTGGGAAAAACAATTTTCAGCGAAATTAATTAGTTCGTACGCTATATACATTGGTAAAAATCCTCTCTCTGTTAAAGGAGATGGCTCTCTTGTCCTTGTGACCTTCTTTAGTATAATAAAAATGATATAGTAAATATATTTTATACTAATTAAAAATGAATACAATAAAAAGATAACTTAAAAATATGATATGTTTATCCTTTCTTTTAGAGTTACACGGTGATCAGCATTCATTTTAAAAATTGATGGAATTTACAACCATGTTAAAAACTTTTTTATTAACCCAACGTTTCGATCTTCAAATCAAGATCGATCTGAAACATACATCAATATAAGAGACAAGTTGAGTTACATTATTAACTCTAAGCTAAAGAAACAATGATGTGATCACGTGTTATTCTATTGCATTACCTCTAGTGAAAAAAAAAATTAAATTAAATTACATTAAGCTAAATTCTATTTACAATGACAGGAATAAACATTCTCTCAGATGGTTTTCTTTTAGAAACCATGATGTCGTATTTATTTTTAGTGTTACAATTCTTATTTTTGCTTTTAAGATACTGGATTTTTTAAAGTCCTCTTTATAGTTGCTCTTAGTGAGGAACGTTCCGTGGGTCGAGTATATACCTTCCATATATTTGGAATTTTTAGACCATCATTATTGTTCAAATTGGGGTGGTTGATAATAATCTCACATGCTTCCATGAATTTTCGTTCGTACCATGTTTTAGTGCGATGTAGACAGCTAGTTCCTTTCCAGTCAATTCCGTGTAAGTAATTCAGGGCATGATCAGAAAGGTCACTTTTACAATAACCACCTTTACTTCACCATAATTATTATATTTAATGTGTCATATAGGTTCATTTTGTCTGATAGGAATTCTTCGTCCTGTTTCTCCTGTATATGGTACGTTGCAAGTACAATAAATCCAGTATACTGCAGGGTGGGCTAGTGGAGGGAGTGAGCCTTTGGATGAGTTGAGTAAGCCTTTTAATTTTGCAGGAAGTTTAAAGTTGGCTTTGAGATTTTATTTTTGTAGTGCTCTGTTTATTTCGTCTGGTGTTCCTTTAATGTAGGGAATGGTTATAGTTTTACTGTAGTCTGGTTTGTCTTTGTTTCTTATTGGGTTTTGTAGAGAATTTTGTTAATATTATTTGTATCCGTTTTTTTTGGAAAGTATTAAAGATAATTTTAAATTCGTCTTTTAGTGCCTGTTCGTCTCAACAGATCGTGTATGCCCTGTTTTTTAGTGTGTTGATGACACCTAGTTTTTGTGTTGGGTGTTGGTAGGAGTTTATGTGTATATATTGTCCCGTATGTGTGGTTTCCGGTAAACAGCCATCAACACACTAAAAAACAGGGCACACACGATCTGTTGCAACGAATTTAAAAGACGAATTTAAAATTATCTTAATACTTCCCAAAAACAAAACGGATACAAATAATATTAACAAAATTCTCTACAAAACCCAATAAGAAACAAAGACAAACCAGACTACAGTAAAACTATAACCATTCCCTACATTAAAGGAACATTAGAAAAAATAAACAGAGTACTACCAAAATAACCTCAAAGCCACCTTTAAAACTCCTGAAAAATTAAAAGGCTTACTCAACTCATCCAAAGACCCACTCCCTGCACTACACCAGGATATACCTCCGGTATACCCTGGAGTATACCTGATTTATTGTACTTGCAACATACCATATATAGGAAAAACAGGACGAACAATTCCTATCAGAGAGAAAGAACTTAAACGACACATTAAATATAATAATTGTTGTAAAGGTGGCCTTTCTCATCATGCCCTGAATTCCTTAAACAGTATTGACTGGAAAAGAACTAGCTATCTACATCGCACTAAAACATGGTACGAACCAAAATTCAAGGAATCATCTGAGATTATTATCAACCACTCCAATCTGAACAATAATGATGGTCTAAAAAATCCCAAGCATATCGGAGGTATATATTCGACCCGTGGAACGTTCCTCACTAAGAACAACTATACTGTAAAAAACCAGTATCTTAAAAGCAAAAATAAGAATTGTAACACTAACAATAAAAAGGACATCGTGGTTTCAGAAAGAAAACCATCTGAAAGAATGTTTATTCCTATCTTTGTAAATAGAATTTAGCTTGATGTTATTTTTTTTTCTCTAGAGGTCATGCCAGTAGAATAACATGTGATCATAATATTGTTTCTTTAGTTTACAGTTAATAAAGTAACTCAGCCTGTCTTGTATATTGATGTATGCTCCAGATGATGATCTTGTTCTGAAGAACGAAACGTCGGAATAATAAAAAAATTTTAACACGGTGGTAAATTGCATGAATTTTTAAAATGAATGATATGTTTATGCTTTTCTTTGACTAGCGAAATTTACTTTGAAAAAGATATTTTCAAAGAAGATCGCTGTAAAGGAAATGGCATATCCCACAATTAGTAATAAGAAAACCATTTGCAGATGATATAAATTTAGGACTTGATGTGCTTCCGTTTCTTTATGGATGTAATCACTTTTTCTTCTTGCTCTTAGGTTTTGTTTAAATAGGACTTCATCTACTATCCTGATAATTATTCCTGACTGTTGCAACTTGAGTGATCTGAAAAGTTAAAGAAAATATAAGTCTCGTTTTGTTTTGTTTCTTTGCATGATATAAAAGAGTATATATTTATCGTGTATATATATAAGTGTGTGTGTGCGTGCGTGCGTGTGTGTGTGTGTGTGTGTGTGTGTGTGTGTGTGTGTGTGTGTGTGTGTGTGTGTGTGTGTGTGTGTGTGTGTGTGTGTGTGTGTGTGTGTGTGTGTGTGTGTGTGTGTGTGTGTGTGTGTGTGTGCGTGCGTGCGTGTGATAAAAGAAAAAATATACGATTTACAGTCAAAAACCCAATTTTGAATAGATAATACCTTCTTTCCACTATAACATAATGACATCGCAACTGGAAACGGCTAACCTTTTGCACTAAATCGTTTCGACATCAAGTATTAAGAAACTCTTAATATACTTATGGAAAAGAGTAGCTAAGTGCTGACGAAGTTATTAAATTATCTTGCACTTTGAATAAACCACCATAAATAATATGAAGTCGACAAAATGGGTCATATTCTTTACAGTTGCAATCATTGCAGAGATTTAAATCAAACACACACACACACACACACACACACACACACACACACACACATATATATATATATATATATATATATCCCTCAAGGGCTCACTCTGGTGAGCATGGGCATGGCAAACCCGAGGCACCTGAAGCTGGACCACGCCTTACTTCATGTAATATACGCCTGTTATATTATCTGTAGACTGGTCCCTACTATCCTTTCCCTCTGTATTTCTTTTCACCTTGCTCCTTCCCCCAATGCTATTAGAGTATTCGAGGGCTAGGGGTGATTCTGTCCTATTGACCTATTTTTCATCTCATGCACCTGCCCACCCTCAGTTAAAAATAGTGAAGACAAATCAGAAGACAATACCGCATCGGTCGTCGCGCGTGTTACCAAGGACCGCACTGGATGTTAGGCTTCCTGGACAGTCAGTGACAAATGGGCTACAGGAGCAAGATCGATAAACGGAACTCGAAAGTATTTACTAGGAAAAAGTGGATCATTGCTGAAAATAGACAAGTCATGCAGTGCTTCTTTAGTTCAAACCCATCATTTAGAGGATTTGACAAACGAATGTTCCAACTTTGGTTTTTGAACTGCACCCAAATTCTGAAATCTCATTCGAAAGGCTGATGCAGCAACGCAGCACCATTAGCAAACGCAAGGTATTTAGTGAACTTGAGCTGGAAGCACTGAAACCTCAAGCTGTAAAAGGAGACCGTACTGACCCTGAAGTGACCAAGAATATGAATGAAGTAGAACTAGATTCCAACGTGCAGAATGCTGACAATTTTGAAAATATACAAATAGCTGAAAAGAAGTGTTCACGAAAAATTATCGAACAAATGAACAGCAACCAGGAACGAGTTAGGCTTCCAGTATTGAGACAACGAAAACTCAAGGAACTCCTACAAGAGGCCAATAAAGCTGCAAGGGATATACCTACTGGAACTATTGGGCAAACGAATCAACTTATGTACTCAATAGACTACGTTGTAACATCTGAATCAGGATATAAGATTAATGAACCCAAAAGCAGTAAGACTCAGGAACCAAAATGGAAGCATCCACTGGAGAATAAAATTCTTAAACTCAGAGCAGACGTGAGCAATTTGAAAAACCTTAAGGTAAAGAAGCTGAAAAACACAAAAATCCGAAATAGCCTCATAAAGAGATATAATACTGGAACACGACCTATTGATGAAGTATTAGAGGAAGTGAAGCAAAAAATAGTTGCAGTTGCAGCTAAAATAAGATGATACAGTGCACGCATTGAAAGGTACAAGCAAAATTCGATGTTTCGCTCAAATCAGCACCAGTTTTACAAGAAAACTGATTGCTGCAGGAATGATAACTTTAAAGAAAATATAAATATAAATACCAGAGTCAAAGAAAATACACTAAAGTTTTGGAAAAACCTATGGGACGACCCCAAGAGCCACAATAACAAGGCAAAATGGATTGAACAAATTACGAACAAACCTCAAGAACGAAAAATGGACCAAATGAAAATAACAACTGAAATGCTTCAAAAGCAAGCAAAAAAAATATAAAATTGGTCAACACTCGGGAAGGATGAATTACATGGCTACTGGTTGAAATATCCAACAGGCTTACATGAAAGACTTGCTAACCAATTTTATGATGTTTTAGATGGAAAATGCAAAGAAGAGTGGCTCATATCTGGGAAAACATTTTTAATAATAAAGGATAAAGAAAAAGGTCCAAACCCAGAAAACCTCCGAAAAATAACCTGCCTGCCAACAACTTTTAAGCTACTCACAGGCATACTAGCTGATAAAATATACAGCTATCTTAAAGAAAATGCTCTTCTCCCAATTGAACAAAAAGGTAACAGCAAAAATTCAAGAAGCACAAAAGACCAATTGCTGATTGATAAAATGATTCTTAAAAATTGCAAACGTAGAAAAACAAACCTTCATATGGCTTGGAAAGATTATAAAAACGCGTTTGATTCGGTCCTCATTGTTGGATTTTAAAATGCAAAGAACTATTTGGTATTGGCGAAAACGTGCAAAAATGTTAGCAATCCAGCATGGAAAACTGGAAAACAACGTTAGTTATAAATAGAGAAGAAATTGGAGAGGTAAACATAAAAAGGGGCATCTTTCAAGGAGACCCATTATCTCCTCTATTGTTTATATTGTCATTGATCCCCTTAACTAGAATTTTAAATAAAACTGCTCATGGTTATCAAACTGCGCAAAAGAGTGCAAAGATATCTCACCTTTTATACATGGACGATATGAAGTTGTATGCAAAATCAGAGAATGAACTCACATCGTTGCTAAACACTGTGCGCATATTCAGTCAAGATATATCAATGGATTTTGGCTTAGACAAATGTGCAATTGCTGGAATAACAAGAGGAATGTTTGAAGATATGAACGATATCGAGCTGCACAATGGTGAAATAATCAAAGCAATAAAATTCGAAGACAGATACAAATATTTGGGAATTTTAGAAGCATCACAAATTCTGCACAATAAGACCAAAGAAAGAACTAGAGCAGAATACATAAGACGATTAAGAAAACTCCATAAATCAATTCTTAATGTTTGAAATTTGATAAAAGCAATTGATACCTGGGGCATACCTGTTCTGAGATATTTAGCAGGCATTGTTGAATGGATCCAGCTAGAGATGGAAAATTTAGATCGAAAAACTCGAAAATTAATGACAATGCACCATGCCCTCAATCTTCGCAGTGAGATTGATAGGTTCTATCTATCACGAAAAAGAGGAGGTAGAGGATTATTACAAGTGAAGCAAGTTCTTGAAGAAGAAAAACGAAATTTAAATGATTATCTGCCGCAAACAACGGAAAAATGTCTAATTGAGGTAAGGAAAGAGAGTTTATTTAAACCAATGAAGACAAAATTGGAATACAAAACCAACCAAGTAAAAGTGAGAACCGAAAGATGGGAAAATAAGGCATTGCATGGAAAATTCCTTCACAGCATACAGGAGAGCGCTGACAGCAACTTGACCTCGCAATGGTTGAGAAATGGAGCACTAAAAAAAGAAACAGAATCTGTAATTTTTACAGCACAAGAACAGGCCATTAAATCCAACGTCATGAAGGAAAAAATACAAAAAATTCAAGAAGACAGTAAATGTAGATTGTGCAAAGAAAAGGAAGAAACGGTAGACCAAATTATAAGTGGATGCAGCAAAATCGCACAAATTGAGTACCGTAAAAGGCATGATAACGTAACTAAGATAAGCCACTGGCATTTATGTAAAAAGTACAGGTTTGAAGTATCTAAACACCATTGGAAGCAAAAAGCACACCAGGAAGTGGTTGAGAATGAAAAAAACTAATATACTGTTGGATTTCAAAATCCAGACTGACAAAAGCTTGGAATGTAACACACCCGATATCACAGTGGTTGAAAAAAGTTAAAACAAGGGTGTTACGTTTATCGAAATATCAGTATCAAGAAATCGTCGGATTGATAACAAAGAAAATGAAAAAATTACAAAATATCGCGATTTGCAAATCGAAGTTGACCGAATCTGGCAAAAGAAAACGAAAGTTGTTTCCATAATAATAGGTGCTTTAGGCGCCATCCCTAAAACATTGAAAAAAACATCTAGAAGCACTCGAGTTAGATGGATTAAAAATTGGGCATATATATATATAAATATATATATATATATATATATATATATATATATATATATATATATATATATATATATATATATATATATATATATATATATATATATATATATATATATATATATATATATACACTACTAGTTTCGGCCTGTAACAGCCTTCTTCAGGTGACATTATAAAAGAAAAAAACACTAAACATTGAGGGTTAAAAGACTCTGAACAACGTAGACAGTCTTTATACATAATTAGCATGAAAACGTTGTAGTTGTATTTGAACCTTGCCAAATACCTCAAAAGTTTTTCAGGGAAATCACCATCCTTTATCAAGAAGACTACAGAATTTGTTAAATACATCAAGGATATTACAGTTGATGAAAATGACATCATGGCTAGCTTGGACATAACTTCTTTGTTCACTAATATCCCAACAGATGAAGTCTTAACATTACTCAAGGACAAGTTATCCAAAAAAATGTTAGCCTTGCTTACACATTGCATCAAGTCCGGTTACTTCAAATTTCAAGATAATATTTACAAACAAAATCATGGACTGGCTATGGGTAATCCTTTATCTCCGGTTCTTGCAAATATTTACTTAGAAGATTTTGAAACCAAGGCTATCTCTTCCTCTATTTTAACACCTAAAGTTTTGAAACGTTATGTGGATGATGTTTTCATGGTTTGGAGCCATGGACATGAATCCCTTATGGTTTTCCTCGAACATCTCAATAGCCGACATCAAAGTATTAAGTTTACTGCTGAGCTTGAAACGGATAATTCCTTGCCTTTTCTTGATGTCTAACTTATTCGCTCTTCTGGTAAACTAAAAATATCGATATATAGAAAACCCACACATACCAACAGATATCTGCACAGTCAGTCCCATCATTTCCGTCCTCATAAGCTTGGAATAATTTCCACCTTGGGACATAGAGCCCGTTCTCTTCTTTATGATCCAAATGAACTGCTTACAGAAATAAACCATCTGAAAACTTCTTTCGAAGTTAATGGATATTCCAAGAAAATCATTAACAAATTCCTTCTTAATCCTCCTAGACATCACTCAGAAGAAACAAATAGATTCAAAAGCAATATATCTATTCCTTACATAAGTACTGTTTCACATAAATTAGCAAAAGTTCTAAAAAACACAATATCAGAACCTTGTTCACTCCACTTCCAAAGATCCGTTCCTTAATTAGCCACCCAAAACCTTTTCATCATCAACTCAAATACCCTGGCGTATATAATATATTATGTGACTGCGATATTCCTTATTTCGGGCAGACAGACAAATCTGTCGAAATGCGTATGGAAGAACACATGAGAGACATTACTTACAAGAGACAGCGAGCAAGTGCATTATCAAGTCATATCCTTTTCTCTGCTAATCCTAATGATGATAAACAAAGTCACAAAGTATGCTGGGAAAAATCTACAAACATCTTCCGTTGCAGTGACGAAATAGAGAGAAAAATTGTGGAATCGAGAGAAATCATCTTCAATCCTGTTCATCTAAATAACAACTTAAGCTACAACCTCCCAGATAGTCATTCAGCTGTAATCATGTACTGGCGTTCACGTGATGCAGCAAGCACGCACTCTGCCAACAATGCAACAAATGAAAGAACAGCTTCAAATACAACTACAACGTTTTAATGCTAATTATGTATAAAGACTGTCTATGTTGTTCATAGTCTTTTAACCCTCAATGTTTAGTGTTTTTTCCTTTATAATGTCACCTGAAGAAGGCTGTTACAGGCCGAAACTAGTAGTGTATTTATATTAAAACCTTTTTAATTAAATCTTGGTTCCAGTCATTCAATTTTTTTCATAAAACTATGTATGTTAACCGAGTCAATGATGTTGTTGTTGTTGTCTTGTCCTTTGAAGAGTCCTAGATGTTTCCGTGTGCTCTTTGTACTGCTTTGGCTATGTCTGTGATTTTGTTTGTATAGAGCTGTTGTTCAGTATTAGGATCTATTTCTTGCAAGGCTGCTGTAATTGCTGGACAGGTAAAGATGTGAGTGGGTGTCAGTTCAGTATTGGGGCAGTTGTTGCAGTTTCTATATGTTCTCGTATCATCTGTATTGATCTTCATTCCTCTATAATGTCCTGTTCGTAGTCTTGCTATCGTGGTGGAGGTCTTTCTGTCAGCATTGATCACGGGAATTTGATGTTGTAGTCAATGATCATATTGTCATATATATACAGTATATATATATATATATATATATATATATATATATATATATATATTAGCCTGAGCAAATTACTAATTGTTCAATTGGTTTTGCAATGGAATAGCATGAGTTCGCCTTCTACTGGAAAATGATGCACTTTGTTATGAACCTTCCAAGAGAAATACTCACGAAGCATCGGTTTTATCAGAAGGTTTTCCTTAGTTCTTGAATTCCATGCAGTGATACGTCATGAAAGGAAAAGAAGAACATTGATCTGAAAACTGGAAAAAAGAAACATATAGCGTGAAATGGCAAACATCCTTAGGAGCCGAATTTCTGTGGAATAAATTGTCTCCCAAAAATTGTATGAAGAGTACTGCATGAAATTCTGGTTAACATATCAATTTTAGTATATATCAGCACTCTACCAGGCAATTGTTGTCTTCCATTTTCATTTTATCAGGAGATTTCATAACTGTTTATGCGATAACGATTTTTTGTCTTGTGTGCTTTTCATACACGAAGATGTCCACTCGTTAAGTTTATTAGCAGTTTTCCATCTTTTTTTTTTATATTTCTGCAGACAGAATAAAAAGGAAGAATGTTTCCTAAGTCGAGTTACAGGACCTCTCTTTGGTCCACTTATCTTATTGCATTCAAGATTTTTCAACGAATTATGTGATATAGAACATACAGAATCTACACTTCAATCGTGAGAGCGTATATGAAAATTACCTTCCTTATGTATATATAATATATATATATATAGACAACGAATGTACTTTTGATCGCCTTAGGGCATTTTAGTCAACGAGGTTTCTTTTACTACTCTCCATGGATCAAGTATTTTTTAACGAAATTCTTGACATGTTGCCTTCTGCGTTCTTTGAACCTTTTGCAGCTACTAAAGATTGTATCTCAGATTTTGGGAACACATTAATTGGGAGCTTTTCTTCAGTTTTGAGGTAGAACACACACATGTAAAATTTTATGTCGATACCGATGGAAATACTCTTTGCAATTTGAAAACTTTCTTAATTTTAGTGATGGAAATAATTATTCCTGTTTCTTCCGCAATGAAGATTTCCCTTCTTATAATATTTTTTGAGACTATCCACAGGATTAAATAATATATTTACATCTCTGTGAACGAGTTTATAATAGATTTTTACATAAACATATTAAAGATCTCCTATTTGATGAAAACCAGTGTTTTGATGTATCTCGAAAATTAATAATATAAACTATTATTAATTTCTGAGAAAACAAGGTTACCATAGAATACTACTAGTTATCGGAATGTTAAACGTTGCTGTTATAACGACATAAAAGGAATTTTAAAGACTTAACGATTAGTATTGCTCAATTTAGATCATAAAGGGCAACAATTGGAAGACCTCTTTACAGATTTGGAACTCACAACAATTAACAATGGACAGAGCACCTATCTTTCTAAAACTACGGGAACTGAATCTGCTATTGACATCACAGCCATTAATTATAGCATTGCATCAAGTGCACAATGGAAAATTCTGGGAAATGCCATCAGTGACCACAGACCCATAATAACAACACTAAACTTCAAGATTGAACAAGAACAGCAAACCAAAAGGACGTGGAACTTCAGAAAAGCCGACTGGACAAGGTTTACTCAAACCTTGGAGAGCCTCTGTCAAGATGAACCTGTCTCTGGAAACCTCGACAGAAAATTACAAATCCTTACTTCACACATCAGTAAAGCTGCCAAAGCAACAATACCAAGAGGCCAGCGGAAAAACACCTGGATACCATACTGGAAAGATCACAATATTGTTTCAATGATTACAGAAAGAGACAATATCAATGAACAATTCAGAATTAATAAAACTGATGATTACAGAAAGAAATTAATGGACATAACACACAAAATAGAGCAGGAAATTTGGAAGTGCAAACAAGAGAAATGGGCGGAACTTTGCAGCAACCTGAATCCAAGAAAAGACAGCCAACACTGGAACATTATTAGAATCCTAGACAATATCAAAAAAGAGAACCGACAGAAAACAAACTTCATCATAAATGCTGGGAAACAAGCTATTACAGATCAAGAAATTGCAAACACACTGGCAAAAACCTATTCAAACAACTCCAAACTTCAGTATAACAGAGAGGACAAGCCCCTCAATAAACTCACAAGTAAAATGCTAAAACAAGCAAGAACATACCAAACTAATGACATCTTCTCCGAAGAATTTACACTAAGTGAACTAACTTCATCAATCGAGAAAATTGCACCTAATAAATCCCCTGGTAATGATCTTATCTTTGGTCATATGGTCAAACACCTTGGCAAAAATGCCAAAGAACAACTTCTGGACATTCTCAATACCACTTGGCGAACAGGCAAACTTCCAAAAGAATGGAAAAAATCAGTTATTGTACCCATCCTGAAACCTGACAAAAATGCTGCAGAATATCAAAGTTACAGACCTATCGCATTAACTAGCATACTTTGTAAAATTACTGAAAGAATCATACACTCCAGGCTTATGCACTGGCTGACAAAAAATAAGAACATCAACTACTACCAAACTGCTTATCGAACTCGTCATTCGACAACAGATCAATTATTCCATTTCTGCTAAACAATAATAGACTCATTTCAGGAAAAACCAACAAAAAAGACAACTGCCATATTCCTTGATATGACTGCTGCTTTTGATCGTGTTTGGATCAAAAGATTAATACAAACAATACATGATATTGGAATTAGAGGAAACGCTTTAATCTGGATTGCTGATTTCATCAGAGGAGGAAAGATCAAAGTCAGAATCAATGCAGCAATATCAAAAGAGCAGAGAACCTGGGCTGGTGTTCCCCAGGGCTCAGTACTCAGTCCCTTACTATTCCTTCTATATGTCAATAATATTCATCCCTACCTTACAGAAGACACAAAAGTAACTTGCTATGCAGATGATATAGCCATCTGGCACACTAGTGCTAAAATCAAAGAATCAGAGGAAATTCTAAACAAATCCATGAGAGGATTAGAAAAATGGTCAGACGAACTCAAACTCAAAATCAACCCAGACAAAACAAAACTAAGTACATTTAGTACAGACAGGAAAAATCGACATTCCTACAATCCCAAAGTCATGATCAATAACAAGCTAATTGAAAAAGTCACAAATCCAAAATACCTTGGTATTACGCTTGATCAGGAATTACGTTTTGCACAACACATCTCTAACACTTCCAACCGAGCTCTAAAAAAATTAAATATACTGAAAAGGCTTTGTGGAACAAATTGGGGCGCAAAGCCAAAAATCCTCAAAACTACTTACACTACACTAATAAGGCCAATAATGGAATATGCAGCACCTATCTGGTCACCTTCGGCCTCATCGGTAAAGAAAAAACTAGACAAAATACAAGCAAAAGCATCCAAGATTATCATTGGTGCAGTCTCATCCACTAACAACATCAGAGCCCAACAGGAATGTGGGCTTGACCTGCTGGAGGACAGACGAATATTTGTCACCATAAAATTCATAAATAATATCAGAAGCTACCAAAGTGATCATATCTCCCTAAAAACTTATGAACATTGGAACCAAATTTGCAGACTTCACAGATCATCGACTTTACACTATGATGACACTATCAGGAAAGAAATAGGTCTTGATCAGCTAAATGTCCACATAAACAAAGAACCTCTATTTTCCAGTCCTTTACCTTCAAATACCTCCATAAATCTAAACCTTACCAAACTCTGTACAAAAAAAGAACCAAAAGAAATGCTTAACGAAAAAGGCCTAAATACCATCAACCTTCTTTCATCCTCCAAACAGGTTATTTGTTATATCGATGGATCATCAGACACCAATATGATTAATGGAGGCGCTGGTGTTCTCCTTCTACTCCCGAAAGGTGAAAAACTTTCAATAAAAGTTGGATCTGGGAGAATCGCTTCCAATTTTAGCAGTGAACTCTACGCAATAAATAAAGCACTAGAAGCCTACTTAAATCTATCATCATCTCAACAATGAAGGAATTATAATTTACAGTGACTCAAGATCAGCTATGGAGGCAATCAAAAATGGCAATACCAAGCTCACACAAGACATCCATAAACTCTTAAATCATCTAAAGTGTTTAGGTAAAAGTTGCATTTTACAATGGATTCCTGCTCATGTACTCATTGATCATAACGAAGCAGCTGATAAATTAGCAAAAGAGGCCAGAGAACTCAACCAAGAAACTCATATGATAACTCTTGCTGATGCCAATGAACTAGCAAAAACTAAACTAATTCCATTGAAATCAGTGATACAACATCAAATTCCCGAGATCAATGCTGACAGAAGGACCTCCACCACGATAGCAAGACTACGAACAGGTCATTATAGAGGAATGAAGATCAATACAGATGATACGAGAACATATAGAAACTGCAACAACTGCCCCAATACTGAACTGACATCCAGTCACATCTTTACCTGTCCAGCAATTACAGCAGCCTTGCAAGAAATAGATCCTAATCCTGAACAACAGCTCTATACAAACAAAATCACAGACATAGCCAAAGCAGTACAAAGAGCATACGGAAACATCTAAGACTCTTCAAAGGACAAGACAACAACAACAACATTAGTATTGCTTTTCTTACACATGAAGTAAATATGACAGAAAGTTTCATACTGTAAAAGGACTATATTTCTTCCCTGACGACTGGTAACGTCATGAAGTAAACCTCTCATCTCCTCTCTCGTTACTTCTGAGGAAGGCATCTTCCCTCTCTGTGGAGGATGGGCTTACTTCTTCCATGCTGACAAAATTAAACTTGAACGAGATGTATTTTCATGTGTGAATGCGTATGACATAAATATAGAAAATCACAAACATTCAAATCCAAAGCGGGATTCACACATTTCACGTAGTTTTGACTGGACAAGAGATATGCTAACACTCGTCCAATCAGGCCAGCCACAAAGCTATGATATATTAGTATTGTGAAAGGGCTAACGGACGATAATACAGACATCAACTGTGACCAGCATTTAAGGTATTTGGTGATCTAGCATCTTCACACTACCCATACTAACGAGTTTCGGATTATTTGTGCCTTCCAATATTATTACCATCTAGATTGTGCACTTGCTGGTTGATTTCTGTGTGGAAATATTTTTCACCATCAATTTCTCAAGGCAGTGAAGAAATTAGGTCATTTGCTACTGAAAGGCGCTTGTAATGTTATTCTTCTGTACAGAATAAGTAGATGCATTCTACCTACTTAAAATAATACCCTATTAAGAGGGATGCAGTACTGCTATACTATTTAATTTACAAAAAAACTGTTATTTAATTATAAATAAATGTATTTAGTAAGCGTTGACTTTCTTTTATACTTACATGGTTTCAAAGTTTTCTTTATGTGGATGAGCTCTAGGGAGGTAATATCCCATGTTGTAGACAGATAAACTGTCACGTGATATAAAAAAATTATGAGGCCCATATATAGAAGAACCAATTTGAAGTACAGTTTCGTGATGAATGATACAGAAATTCTCTTTTAAAGTTTTAGAAATACCATCTTGCAGTGTTTTAGTCATAAGTGAAGGATTTTGATGAAGTCCTTTTCGTACATCTTTAAGAACACCAACTGTAGATGTCTGCAAATATATATAACTAAGATTATTATGGATTAAAGTTTATATTTAAAATATTTAATTTTCGGAATTTTATTAAATTTATATTGCTATTTAATTTATGAATTGCTATTCATATAGGAAGTCCTACATCGTTCATCGTAAATAGTATTGTAGGCATTATGAACCAAATCAAGAGCAAGATAACATAAGGAATCGTGACGTCATTGGGTGAAAAGATCATTGACGACAATGTGTGTGATGCTGTGTGCGACGTCATGAGATTGGAATGTTTGGAATTTCCCTGGGGAAACATGTATCAATGACGTCACGTGTTCTGTATTCGTTCGCATTTGGAATTGTGGGTGCTATTAGAGATAAGGATTCGTGTCGTGATTGGTGGGACGCTATGAACCAAATAGGGGTAGGGTAAATGGGGAAAGAGTCAGCGTCATGGGTGTGTGTTGGTATCAGCTGTAAATAAGTAATATCATTTGTTAGTTGTAAATAAGTGACCTCATTGATTTCAAGTGGAAAGGTAAGTTATAGCAGTGGATGAGGATTCGTGCCATGATTGGTGGGACACTTCAAATCAAGTAGGAGTAGGATAAATGGGGAAAGCAACGCGTCATTGTCTTGGGTTTGTGTGTTGTTATAAGATGTAGATAGGTGAATGGTTTGCGTACGGAAATGTAGATGATGGTTAGAGATAAGATAGGGTATGGATTGTTTGGAATTTAGCTGGTGGCATCCATCTGTCATTGACGTAACATTGTGTTTTTGGTTGTCTATAGTTGGAAGTACGAATTTTACAATATAAGTTTGTGGTATTTCATTCCTGTTATTGAATATGGGAAATTTTAGTTTAGAGTCAAGAGATGGCGGCAGCATTTAGACATTTTCTGAATAATTAATTATAGGCTATCATTGCTGTCCCCACACTTTTTTTTCTCATGTTCACATTTCTAAAATAATTAATTACTGGCTATCACTTGTGTCCCGTCACCACCTCAAGCACACACGCACATTTTTCCCATATACATAACACATCCGAATAGTTGGTTTTGTCTAAAATTTTAAGATCTTAAAGTTCATTATTTTTTCTAAATAAGGTTATCTTTATTACATAATAAAGATAACCTTATTCCAATAGCCAAACATTTTTGGCTACTGGAATTTTTAATTTAGTGTAAAGAGATGGCGTCAGCCTTTAGAGATAAAAATGAGTTATTTTTTTAATGAAAAACCAAACGTCATTTTTATAAACAAATAAAAAAAGAATTTAATGGATTACAAGAACTTTTGTATGTAGTCTAGAAAAATTCTAATGATGATTTATATTAACTTACTTTCTCTCCAGAATGGATCTTTTGAATGCAAATAGATATTCCAAAATAATTGAATTATAACCATATACCCACAGCACTACACACACAAACACAGGGGCTGAAAGAACGAAATTGCTGTATATAACCTGAAAATGTATTTGATTCTTGTTCATTTAGGTTTCTGTCCGTTCATTAATTTCATTCACACAGTGGCTCATGGCTATGTTTTTTTCCCATGGTTTCTATCCAAAGAGATATCATAGAGTTGAATTGGAAACGCGTTTTTTTGTGATTATGAGTGACTGCCTATGTTTTGGTTTGGAACTCTCCGTTAGCTATTATTCATTAGAAAATTCTTGTGCCATCAGAAATAATAGTTATTTATTATTATTTCAAATGAATATTAGTTCTGTAATATAATTTATTAATTTCTATGCTACAAAGTTCCAAACATTTAAAACTTTAGACTAGAGTGATATGTTTAGGTGAGAGTAAAACTCAACGTGTCTATTCGTGAATAATATCCACCCTCCGGCTCCACGAAAATTCGCATCTCTTGATACGGACATTTGATATATACAGGGTGTTCGGGATAAATTTGACAGTTTCGTAAGGAAAAAGAAAATCTTCTTTGTATCTATTAAATTTAATGAATTGACAAAAAAACATTACAGGCAGAGTTAATTACAATACTATCAACAAGATTTACTCAAAATAACCACCATTAGCATCGATCACAGCTTCCATTCTGCTTCGGAACCTCGAACAAGCTGATGCTACAGTCTCCCTGGGAAGGGCCGCAAAAACTGTTTTAATTTTATCCATTAACTGGGCTTTTGTATTACTGGAAGTGCGATTGGTGTCTTTTTCAACTGCGCCCCATACAAAATAATCCATGGGGTTAAGGTCTGGGGAGTTTGGAGGCCAAACATTTGGACTGGTGAAGTCGTAGAAATTTTCAGACAACCATTTTTGACTTTTCCCAGAGGTGTGGCAAGGGGCCGAATCCTGCTGCCATACATACGGCCTACCATTGGCTACCCTTGTTATCCAGGGCTTGACTACAGTTAGCAACTCCACGAACAAAGCCCGAATTCCAATGCCAGGGTTCTTCAACACCTGTTCCTGCAGATTTGCGAGGAATTCTGCTGTACGAACGCAATCAGATCTTCTGCTAGGGATCTTTCTTCTTGCTACATCCTCGTAGTCACCATTGCAAGTCTCTAGTTCATGCCTGATTGTTTTTACTGTATTCAGGGAGCATTGGGCAGCAGTCGTAATATCCTTATTTTGATGGCGGGCACGAATCATCATGATACAAGTTATTCTCTTCCACGATTCAGGTGGGTTCCAGCTATCCACCCTTTCTGACATCTTGTATATGAATGAAGAAGGGTCCAAACTTTTAAATGAAGAGAAGTGTGTGTTAATACATGTAACTTACGGAAAAATATAATTAATTATAAATATGTCAAATTTATCCCGAACACCCTGTATATATATATATATATCACACACACACACATATATATATATATATGTGTGTGTGTGTGTGTGTGTGTGTGTGTGTGTTTCAAACTGATTGGTTGTTTTTCTCTATTTTACTTTGAAAGTTCAATTTAATTACCTATTCTAACCAGAATAACTGAGCAAAAAAATTAATTAATTAACTGCTTCTGAATTCACTATGACTTTAAAAGAAAAAAATATATATATATATATATATAAACTTAAATTAACAATTTATGATGTCATTCAGGTGTTATGCAAATTTAAGTAAGACCACACACACACACACACACATTATATATATGTGTGTGTGTGTGTGTGTGTGGTCTTACTTAAATTTGCATAACACATGAATGACATCATAAATTGTTAAGTTAAGTTTACAAATTTTATCTGAGCGAAATATTATTTACAATATTGTATTTATCAATGTAACATACAGAAATTAAATAAAGTGGAAAAAAACATTCTCTTTCTGTTCCTTACTCTCATTGTAACATTAGCGGTGTTGTTCAAAAGGGTATGATTTCCCACGCTTGCAGTTGTTTCCCAACGCATTTTATCTTCGATTGCTTGTGCTTCGAACCTACCTCTGTAACTGAAACTTTATTTTATTTTATCTTTAGAATTAATAAGTTTAAGTAACGGAAATGAGACAAACACGGTTTGGAACTCTCGATTAGCGATTTCTTTTAAAATTTATTTTGCCAACACAAATAAATAGTTATTTCTTATTATTTTAAATTAATATTAGCTCTGTAGTATACTTTGTTAATTTCTATGTTAAAGAGTTCCAAACATGTGACGTCAATGTCCAATGGGTTTCCCAGCAAAATTCCAAACATTCCATTCTCTACCTTATCCCTAACCCTCACCCATAATTCCATACGCAAACCATTCACTTATCTACATCTCATAACAACACACACATGACACTGACGTCGCTTCCCCCATTTATCCTACCCCTATTTGGTTTAAAGAGTCCCACCAATCACAGCACGAATCCTCATCCACCACTATAACTTCCTTTTCCACTTGAAATCAATGACGTCACTCATTTATAACTAACAAATTACGTCACTTATCTACAGCTGATATCACCACACACACCCATGACACTGACATCGCTATCCCCATTTACCCTACTGCTATTTGGTTTAAAGTATCCCATCGATCTCGTGACGAATCCTTATCCCTACTATACTTGCTTTTTCACTTGAAATCAATGATATCACTTATTTACAACTAACACATTACAGCACTTTTCTAAAGCTGATAACAACACACACCCATGACAGTGACATCTCTTTCCCAATTTACCCTACCCCTATTTGGTTAATAGTGTCCCACCAATCACGACACAAATATTTATCTCTAATATCATCCACAATTCCATCCGCGAACCAAAACACAAGACGTGACGTTAATGACACATGATCTCCAAGGGAAATTGCAATCTCACGACGTAACACACAGCATCACACACAATGACGTCAATGAACTTATCACCCAATGACGTCACGATTTCTTATCTTATCTTGATCTTTGCTCATAGTTTGCTGTTTTAATACCTCCTAGATTTTATGGCCAAAAATCCATAAGATTGACTATCCTCTTCGTCCAATAGTAGATATCATTCATTCTTGTTCATAGTGCCTACAATACTACTATCATACTTTCTTTGTTAGTTGTCTCATGAATAATGTTTCATATGATTATAAATTATATTATTATTATATTTTTAACGCCCATTCAATTGCTGATCGATCGTATTTCTATGTAAACTATTAACACTGACAGCTGAAGAAGGCTGACACTATCCTGCTTATATCACATTTTCTCCTTCTGGGCACAATTATCTCTGCAAGCAACAGATAGTTAGGAGTGGTCTGTACCACATTCCGAAAACCTCTCAATAATCGCATGTTCCTTACAATACCGTGTTATAACCACATTGGCGTTAATGGATGGTACAGCTCTTGCATATTGCTCCTACATACATTTGTCAATAACTTTATGCTGGAAGTATGATTTCACCTATTGGCACTCTTGTGACTCACAAAATGCGATCACAATTTTATCATTTTTATTTCCTATATCCCTACAAAAATGTCGAATTATTTGGTCAGTAATCTTTTGTCTGATTGTGCTCGTTGGTGAAATTACTGGGAATTGTACCTGTATAGGTGCGTCCTCTGTTGGAGAATATGTTCTTATAGACAGTTTTTATTCCAGAAATAATGAGCAACGTTTTAATAACCTGACACTATCTAACTCCAGCTTTCAGTAGAGGTCTTCTGTTTCTTTCTTATCTGCATAGAGACACCACCTCGATCTATTAACTTTATCACGATATTCCAACTGTGTCGTGATAAAGTGAGCATAACTGTGCATAACCATCCATTCTTTCTGTTTTACCTCTGAAGAACTCTTAAATCTATATTTCGATTATAACGTATTTTAAGATTTCCTGATATATTTCAATTAATTCCGTATCCTCCATGACCCAAATCTCAAAATCCGAGTTCATAGACTACATGCACATAGATCGTACTACATTTCGATGGATAGGTGAATTTTTTTCGATCAGCCAGCAAATTTGACAAGAACAGGGTATTTAATAAACACCAGTCAAGGATAGAGGTGATAATGCTGCATCTTTGATAGGCAGTAAGAAAGATGACATCTTCCGGAATGGTTTGTAGGTATATACTTTGTATTATATATACTTTGTATATGTGTTTGTATATATATATATGTATATATATACATATATATATATATATGTTTGTATATATACTTTGCTATTGCACAGATGCTCCATTAAAGTAGGATGTGCTGATCCTTTTAATATCCGATTGTAGTCTGGAAAAGGGATGATGATAATCAAATATTTTCTGTCAATGTCTCACTGTATTCATTATGTAATCGAGTAAGTTTAATTTTATTTAATTCTTCTAAGAGAAGAGACTCAAGAAGAACAAATTGTGTATGCTTGATGCCCAAGGCGTTTGATAATACCTGTCTTTTGTGAAGGATGGCTTCCTATAAACAGAGAATACAATATTATCAGCAGAGTTGCAATGTATTAAACTATCCAAAAACAAAAGAGGATACTGTCGTTAGATTCACGTTCAATAATGAAATTGACGTGCGTATATAAGGAATTCGTTTTATCCAGAAATTGATGTAGTTCTGTTTCAGAGCAAGTCAGATTGCAAACAGTCATTCACAAAATGTAGCCAAAGCGATGTTGAAGAGAATATGGGGTGAGAAATCCGATCCTCTAAATGTTCCATAATAATCAGCCAAAGCAGGTGATATAGGTAGTCCCTGTAATTGTGTAGTCTTCTAAAACCCACATCTCTGAACTCTAATAGCGATTCCTTCTATTGTACAACTGCAACCGAGACACGTGATATTACATGCATAATGATGATTACATTTATTTATAAGAAAGATTTCTGAATCTAGAAAGTAATTTTTTATAGTGATCATCAATCATTCGGTTGATTAGTGGTGGCATTGTGCATAATCATACACCTCTTACCATACAGCAGTCTGAGCCGAACAGACCTTGCACTCAACTTCACATTGTATTGCGCATTTCATCTTGTATAAACCCAGATGATTTTCTTCTGTCACGTAGGCACAGTGAGAATGCCTCAGCGGCCAGGAAGAATATCTGACTGAGCTTGGGATATGTGAGCATAGGCGGCTTAGTTAAAGCTTGATTCAAAGTTTGAGAGGCCTCTCGCTGCTTCCCCCCATTCCACTAAAATCACAAATTTTAGTCGAATTATTGAACGAGCACTTTATCAGTGTATATCATATTGAAGTAAATGATGCAGTTCAATATATAGAATGAAGACAAGTACAGGCAGTCCTCGGGTTACGAATGAGAAACGTTCCAGAGAACGTCTTTAAGTTAGATTTGTATATACCTCGGATCCCTGATGAAAGATCACAAAAGAAATAGTGACTAATTTTGAGCCACATGATCAGCAATTGGTTATTAAGAAACTAAAAAGATCTATTTTTTTGTCTCACCGCAGCACAGTAGATCATGATTCCATCCATTATGAAATAATAAAACATCTTATATGGATCTCCTTCTCTTTCTATACAATAGAATGCTTGTTAGAGGAAGTTTCTGGATTTTTGGCATAAGTCAGTTGTCATTGCAGTTCCAAAACCAGGAAAGGATCCAACACAGGTAAACAATTGTCGACTGTTGCTCTAGCCAGCCACTTTTATAAGATATTAGAAAAAATAGGTATTGCCAGATTTCTCTGGTATTTAGAAGCCAACAATTTTATTTCCAATACACAGTGTGGCTCTCTTACACCTCGCTTATTTTTGGACCATTTGGTTCATTTAAAACTTATATAACAGATGCATTCCCAAAACATCCCTGTGTAATTGAGATGTATGCTATCGCAGCTATATCATCAAGAAACGATTGTTCCCCAAGACTCTGTCTTAAGTATGACACTTTTTTTGCTATCAAAGTTACCTCAATCACTGAACAACTTCCTCTCATTGCAGGCAATGCTCTGTATGTTGATGACTTAACAATTTGCTCTCACTTTCGTACCATGAATGTAATTGAAAGAGAACTTCAGCAAGCAATTGATCATTTTTCTTCATTGGCTCATAGTAATGGGTTCAGGTTTTCTGCAGAAAAAAAGTCTGTGTTTATTTCTGCTGAAAACACATGCGTCATCCAGATCGTGAATTAAAAGGGGACAAACTGTTATTCCAGTAGCAACATGAGCCAAATTCAACCAATAAAGTGTATAATTAATCACATGAATATTCCTTATAGAACGTGCAAAAGTATCTCGAAAAAATCTGCATATGGCGAGAGATTATGTATAATAACGTTATTCCCGATTTATTAAACAATACAATACAGCTTTTTATTGGTAATACATTTTCGAATACAAAGCACAATTTCTTTATTAATTATCTCAGTAGGTCATTGGAAGACATACCATAATTACAGCTGCTGCTGCAGTGTTAACTTTTGGTCCACATTCTATTTCCTTCTTCTGCAATGCCTTGGAGAGCTGATCAGTGGTCTCAATCAATTTTCCTTTTTGTAAAATAGTCAGGTGGGACAGAATACAGCCATTATAGGAGGCGACCATGATCAAGATAAAAAACAGCCAAAACAAAGCAAAAATCTGGAAACTTCTGGAATTAAAGAAGGATCGGATCCCTAAATAGAGGAGGAAACATATATGAATTCCTATTAATTTCTGTATCAATAGGAATATTATATTTGTTAAATGTAAAGGGAATTTTATTAGTTTAATCTCTTTTCATTTTAGTATAACTTCTCTTAAAATAATGGCACGTACTGAAATTGTATGCAAATCAATTCACAAAACATATTCAACTGTCAGATACAAAATCATTGACTTTCTGGAATCGAATGTAGTGAAAGAAGAGTAATTAAGATAAAGAAGATTATCTTGATGGTGGAGTTCAATAATGTTTATACTGGAAGGAATTCTGTTTTCTATTGCGTCTCAATACAAAATGAAATGTTAGGTGATGTAGTACGTGTCGAAAGAAAGATATAATAGTACTTTCTTTACAGTAACTAACAAGTAATTAAATCCTTACTGTTGTTCGTTTCTTACTTTCAAAGGAATCATTATTTCACGGACGAACTTGTAGATCATATCACTGAGTAACATAAAACTCTTGGTTTTACCACTATAGAATTCATTATAATGTCTGAAAATCCCTAAAACATGCATACTCACATTTGATAAAATATTATGATAGCTGCAGACTTCTGAATATATGATACTTGCATGTCTTTACACTTCAATATGCAAGGCCCATTTCTGAATTATCAATATAATAGATAATAAAGATTAAGCTAATAACAATGTTTAGAAGGGTATATTATCACTCTCATTACCGAGTATCAAAGGGAATGCAAATCATTTAAACAGCTTACCTTTTGAAGTTATTGTACTGAATAACACCCAGAGTACTTCTCCCAATGGAACTATGGAACTACTGGTTAGCCTGTTGGACAATTTCAAGATCAAATAGGATGCAAAACTAAATAACAGAAGTGACATTATGAATATTAGCCACACCTGAAAATGAAAAATGTTTGAAATTATGAAAAGATACGTTTGTATAGGCATCTGATGTCAACTAAGAAAATGATATTTTCATTATATACATTAATAAGATATATTTTCATTTCAATATTATAAGAAAACCATATTATTTTAATCAATATACATTAATATGAATTCTATATGATGGAATATATCTACTCCTTTCTTCTACCAAATCCAGTCTTAGTCACTACTCTATGTGGCAGAGATAAGCAGGGTTTTTATTCTGAAAACTCTTGTTTTTAACACTGGTGGAAAATTCGTCCGTACAGCTAAGTGTATTTCAGATATAATATATTGCATGAATCAGGGTTTAGCACCACACGATGTAATTTGATTGTTGTACACTCTCTCTGTTATCCTGTCGCTCATTCTCTACAGAGAATGAGCGACAGAGAAACAGAAAGTCTCTTGTTTATTTTGAAGCCTCGAGCTCAACTATCAGAAAAGATTGAAGGGTAGACCCATCTACCTGCTGATCTTCAAAAATCAATACAACCGTTCCTTCTTCCTTTTTTAAATAAAACGCATTAGTGAATTTATTTATTATTTATAGACTTCTGAAAAATAACTCGGCAATAACTAATATGATTTTGATAATTTTCTGTCCCTTTTTATGACTATATGAATGAATCTACTATTTTTCGACAGATTATGCTATCTGTTAAAAATAATTATGGAGATAATTTATAGTGTATTTTAAGTAATTTCATTTTTAATACTGTTTCTAATTAATAGCAAGGAGAGAATTTACTGAACTGAGAAAAATCATTTATTCTATATTAGAAGTAGTCTGTTCAAATGAATCTTCACTATTTCAGATGAATCTTCTTGATTTTATGGCTAATCTCTCTCTTTCTGTGTATTATGATGATATTATGCAATTGGAACATAGTGAACCTCAGTTATACATGTAGTACCTGATATCTTAACACTCTTATATGTGTAGTAAACGAAATTATATTTTAGAAATAAAATACACAACTGTGGATTATATAAATGTCACTATTCTTACATAATATGGTAGCAAACAAGATCTTATTTCGGAAATTCCGTCATTCTTAAAAAAATGGCACCGATTAAAAAATTAAAACGCTATATCGGATTTCATTTTTCTTAATTTTACTTCACAAACTGAATAAAATCCTGAACGCTTGGAGTGTTTCTATTTCTAATAGAACAATTTATTTTATTATTTCTGTCACTATGTTTAGTCTCATTACGTATTAGGCATTGCTGATAGCATGAATTTAGGAAGTGTGCTCAATCTCCGTTATATTATTTAACCTCTTCAATTATTACTGTAAATTGTACTAATCAATAATAGCCTGCCTCTAACTATGCATAACGCAATGTATATTCACAGATGAATGTCAAGAAAAGTCGCCTGAAGATACTGACTATCGTGTTATAACAATCATCTACTTTTTCATTATTTCTTTTTTATTTGGAATTTACTTGTGAAACAGTATTGATGTAAAAACAAAGTGACTTACCAGCAATGAAAATGGCTTAAATATTGCGGTTGGGGAAAACATCTCGTCAGGTCGTCTGGTCATAAAAACAAGCCTGCTATGGAGAACTGGAACAACATCTGCGCCTAAACTTCTCTCATAGTTCAGTGTTAACAATACCCCATTAAGATCTACGTCCTAAAAATAAGAACATAGGCATGATTTCCAAGAAATTTGTCTGTATATATTAATTTCATGTTAAGTTTGTTTCGTAAAATAGAGTAATGTGTACCTGATTATGCACCATACCAGCCAGTCCAATAAAACTTTTATTTTCTATACCTCCGTGCTTGCCGTCTGATAATTTTTTCAGCTTGTATCTAGGAAAATAATTAATATTAAAATAATATTATACAAAAATTAACCAGGCATCCTTTTCCTAATTTTACAGTTATGCATTGTTTAATATATTTTAAATGTATTTGACGGAAATATATATTTGCTGATCCCTATTTTATAGCTAAATCTTTTTTCATCCTAACAATGATTGGTACTAGCTTGGGACAGACCAAAAAAATAAGCTATAGCTCGTCACTGAAGAGACGACAATGAAGAGATAACAGTACGATGACAAGACGACATCATTAGCATGCTCATGATCATTAAATGAAAATAACCTCATAGACATTCTTCGTGTCGATAAAAATTCATCCAATTATTCATCCAATTTATTATTATTATTATTATTATTATATATATATATATATATATATATATATAAAATCAGCTAACGCCTTTTTATTCCGGTATACGCGGAGTAGGCGAGGCCATGTAGCCCTATCTAACTTTTGGAGACTGAGGGGGCAGTTCAATCTCCACTGGTACCGATCAGAGGTAGATGAACGGCTATCACTAATTAAGGGGTATACAGTGAAGAGAGACGGTTCAAATGTGCCGCCATCTCGTGGACCCTAACCCTTAATGGTAAATATATATATATATATATATATATATATATTAAAGATACCAAGCTATTTTAAACCTGGTTTTACTCCATTTCCCAAGTAAGCAAACAGACAAACAAGTGAAGTTAGCGCCTGCAAGTGTTGCAAGTCTAGCTGACCCTGCACATAGGGCAAGACCAAGGAAACTCATGGTAAACGTAGAATAAGCACTGATCACTAATCTTAATATTTACCCTTAAGGCAAATCACATATCCTGGAGGAGATGTATGATGCTTTGTATTAAAGGCAAGAGGCCACTACCCAGACCGGTTTCGACCTTTATTGAGGTCTCATCAGTGGGAGCCAGGCTAGAAATACCAAGATTTTAGTAATACTTATAAGGTTAAAACACCTTACGGTAACTTGTTCTGGTAAAATACTTATAAGCTCTGTATTACTAAAATCTTGGTATTTCTAGCCTGGCTCCCACTGATGAGACCTCAATAAAGGTCGAAACTGGTCTGGGTAGTGGCACCTGGCCTTTAATATAAAGCACCATACATCTCCTCCAGGCGATGTGCTTTCCATTAAGGGTAAATATTAAGATTAGTGATCACAGCTTATTCTACTTTTACCGTGAGTTTCCTTGGTCCTGCCCTACGTGCAGGGTCATATATATATATATATATATATATATATATATATATATATATATATATATATATATATATATACACACACACACACACACACACACACATATATATATGTGTGTGTGTGTATGTACACGGGCGCTCGCTCGCGCACGCACGCGTGCACACACACACACACACACACACACAAACACACACACAGAGGAGAGGCTGCAAAGTTCACATAGAATAAATATCGTTTTTAAATGAGGTTAAGAACAAAGTAATTTTTTATTCTTCGTAAATAGCATAGGTTGTTGCCCTTTGGAAATACTAATTTCTACATTATTTGCATAAAAATACATTGCACGTTGACCACCTTACAACTAAAATGATAAGTTTATAACACCCAAATAAAAAATGAATACATAGAGATATTTACTTTATGTTGTAGTGATCGGCAAATGCAAAGAATATGAAGCCATCTCGCCCTCCTTTTATAACAGTTTCTCCATTCTCCTTAAATCCCACTTCGAGCAATAGAGCAGACTGCCAAGAGAGAGAAGCATATATTTTTAAGTAAACAATTCAATATCCCTTAATACAGATAGCTCTATCATGCCGTAGTCTTTCATGAAATGTCTCATGCTATGCCGGTGTTTCTTTAATTTGTTACTAATAAGAGATAAGGCGTATATAAGAATGTTTCTGCCAGTTAAAGCTGAAATCTCATATTTGCCCTGCAAGTTTTTTTTATTATTTTTTTATTTTTATTATTTTTTTAAATTTGGAATTTATATTTTTATAGAATGAAACTTCCTGAAATAATTTCAGTAAAGAATTAAAGATCACTGCATACATAATTAATAGATATACCGGCCACTGAAATAGAAACTTTTATTTTACTTATTATCAAGCGACTGCCAATATTAATCCTCTGCAATCCTATATGTATAATTCAATGAAATATTGGTAGGGAACATCGTTCATTAAACCATTGTTATAGCTGCACAAGAAGTTCTGTTTGTCTGTACAAGACTACTCGTGGTCCCTAACCCTTAAGGGTAAATATATATATATATATATATATATATATATATATATATATATATATATATATATATATATATATATATATATATATATATATATATATATATATATATATATATATATATATATATATATATATATATACAAACGATGGCTATCTCGTTCCTCACACACTGTCTTACCACCACCACAGTTACGCTTCTTAGACAATTTAGCGAATTGTTTTTCAACTGATTAAACCACGCACAATAAACCGTGACTAAGTATTTTGAAAATACGCTGCATAAGTGACGTTTACTTAAGGTAAGCGTATGTAATTCCGCGGCCGGGTGCCAATAAGCAATGTGTAGTACACCCATATTCAAATATGCAAAAAAAAAAAATTCGCTTTTTATGTTCATGTTGAATTGTAAAATATTTACACAACAAAGACTTTTTGAAATTAAATTAAATTTTAAATCTCTGCTCAAGATATAATGGTGCCTCCTCTTATGAATCGTATGAATGTTAAAAATTCTTATGAATCTTTGACATACACCTTCATATTAAGAAGACATCCTTATCTCTCACAGAATAGTTAATGTTTAACTGGACAAGAAATTTGTGATAAAGTAAAGGAGTGGCAATATCAGTATACTTACATCAAAAAAACCCACATTCAATAATGCTCCTCTTAAATTACTACATCCGTTTAACATGGATGACTTAACCAACTGAAAGTCATTTGCAACTGTAAAGTCAGCAATTACTTTCTTCGAATTTGAAGGAAGGCATGGCCTTCTTATTAAGAGGATGGAGTAAAACATGTTGTTCTCAAAACAGGATAGATTTTTCTTCTCCGCTGATATCTGTAGAAAAATCATAGAATATTCTTTTTGTTATTTACTCAATTATTTTAGTTAACGGTTATTCATAATATAATAATGAATTTTTATGAATACTCTTTACAGTTTTTCTAAACAATACCCATTGATTAATCCAATACAAACGGTTGTTCTAAATTATATATATAATATTCATCAAAGCTTGAGTCGCTTCCTCAGTCTTAAGAAAAGGCTGGTTATATTCCACTAATTCGAGCCCTACCCAAGGGCCCTTAGTTTCATTTTCAGAAATAATTTCTGAAAATGAAAGCTGTGCTAAACAAAGCGGCCTTTTGCAGCTGCCCAATTTTTAATCCTTCTAACTCGAGTGCTTGTAGATGTTTTTTCAGTGTTTTAGGGATGGCGCCTAAAGTATCTGTTATTATGGGAACATCTTTCGTTTTCCTTTGCCAGATTCGTTCAACTTGGATTTGCAAATCGCGATGCTTTGTAAATTTTTAATTTTCTTTGTAGACAATCCGACTATCTCCTGGTACTGATATTTCGATAAATGTAACACCTTTCTTCCCTTTCTTTACAATCTACATTTACTGTCTTTTTGAATTTTTTGTATTTTTGGCTTCATAACGTTGGTTTTAACGTCCTGTTCTTGTGCAGCAAAAATTACAGATTCTGTTTCTTTCTTTAGTGCTCCATTGCTGAATCATTACCAGGTCAAGTTGCTGTCAGCGCTGCCCTCTATGCTGTGAAGGTATTTTCCATGCAATGCCTTTTTCCATCTTTCAGTTCTCACTTTTACTTGGTTGATTTTGTATTCCGATTTTGTCTCCATGGGTTTAAATAAACCCTCATTTCTTACATCACTTCGAAATTTTTCCGTTGTTTGCTGCAGGTAATCATTCAAATTTTCTTCTTCAATAACTTGCTTCACTTGTAATAATCATCTACCTCTTTTTTGCGTGATACATATAGCCTATCAATGTCACTGCGAGGATTGAGGGAATGGTGCATTGGCATTAATTTTCCAGTTTTTCGGTCTAAATCTTCCATCTCTAGCTTAGTCCAGTCAACGATGTCTACCAATTATCTCAGAACAGTATGGCCCAGATATTAATTGCTTTTATCAAATTTCCAGCATTAAGCATTGACTTAAGGAGTTTTCTTAATGGTTTCATGTATTCTTCTCTAGTTGTTTCTTTGATCTTATTGTGCAGAATTTGTGAAGTTTCTAAAATTCCCAAATATTTGTAGCTATCCTCGAATTTTATTGCCTTGATTATTTCACCATTGAGCAGCTCGATTTTGTTCAGATCTTCAAACTCTCCTCTTGGTTTTCCAGCAATTACACATTTGTCTAAGCCAAAATCCATTGATATATCTTGACTGAATATGTGCACAGTGTTAAGCAACGATCCGAGTTCATTCTCTGATTTTGCATACAACTTCAGTCGTACGTGTATAAGAAGTGAGATATCTTTGCACTCTTTTGCACAGTTTGACAACCATGAGCAGTTTTATTTAAAATTCTAGTTAAGGGGATCAATGACAATATAAACAATAGAGGGAATAATGAGTGTCCTTGAAATATGCCCCTTTTTATGTTTACCTATCCAATTTCTTCTCTATTCAGAACCAACTTTGTTTTCCATTTTTTCATGCTGGATTGCAAAAATATTTGTACGTTTTCGCTAATACCGAATCGTTCTGTGCATTTTAAAATCCAACTATGAGGCAAAGAATCATATGCTTTTTTATAATCTATCCAATCCATATGCAGGTTGGTTTTTATATGTTTGAAACTTTTCAGAATCCTTTTATCAATCAGCAATTGGTCTTTGGTGCCTCTTGAATATTTGCTGTTATCTTTTTGTTCAATTGGGAAAAGAGAATTTGCTTTAAGATACCTGTATATTTTTTCAGCTAGTATACCTGTTCCCCCCCCCCCCCCACCCCCCCCCCCCCCCACCCCCCCCCCCCCCCACCCCCCCCCCCCCCCACCCCCCCCCCCCCCCACCCCCCCCCCCCCCCACCCCCCCCCCCCCCCACCCCCCCCCCCCCCCACCCCCCCCCCCCCCCACCCCCCCCCCCCCCCACCCCCCCCCCCCCCCACCCCCCCCCCCCCCCACCCCCCCCCCCCCCCACCCCCCCCCCCCCCCACCCCCCCCCCCCCCCACCCCCCCCCCCCCCCACCCCCCCCCCCCCCCACCCCCCCCCCCCCCCACCCCCCCCCCCCCCCACCCCCCCCCCCCCCCACCCCCCCCCCCCCCCACCCCCCCCCCCCCCCACCCCCCCCCCCCCCCACCCCCCCCCCCCCCCACCCCCCCCCCCCCCCACCCCCCCCCCCCCCCACCCCCCCCCCCCCCCACCCCCCCCCCCCCCCACCCCCCCCCCCCCCCACCCCCCCCCCCCCCCACCCCCCCCCCCCCCCACCCCAGTTTTATACTTTTATTTGTGATGTTCTCAGAAATGTCAATGAACCGAATTTGATTCATTTTAAAATTAGTGAGTGTTCATTTCATTCCTTAGACGGATATATAATATTATATAACTGGATCACGAGTGAGCGAATATACTGCTTATATTTCATTCGTGTCACGCAATACGATTGACAAAATACTGAAGTCTTAACAATCTAACTATACAGGTCACCTCAGAAAGAAGTTATATACTCCGCATTGAGACCAAAGAGAGTTTTAGTTTTTGTCATTTTTGATTTAAAGACACATCGATAACCTTCCTATATTCGAACGAATTATGGTGGAAACGTTTCCTGATAATGTATAACACTTTTTGTAATGTGTCTTTTATGGAGATTATTGGGAGTGTGGATATTTTTAACGAAAGAGGGATTAAAATGATTCAGGTTGAAATGAGATATACTTCCATTATTTAGCTAACTTGAACGTCAACCGATATTGAAATAGCTTCCTTTTCGATTACGATTTCAAATATTGTAGCAAGAGAATGTTTTTATAAAGCAAATACTCTATAGATTGCTCATTTGAATGCAGTCAGAATTATTTAAAAAACATTTTTGGAAAATATTATTAAAATACCTCAGATTTCTATTGAATTTTATCAAGATTTTGGATATATATTCTTATGAATGAGCAAAATTTATAAAACAGTGAAATAATGTATTCCAACATTTTTAAAGAGCAAGTAATACAAATATAATTATTCACCAATTCTACATTCCAGTAACAGAAATAAGTTCGTGTATGATGCAATTGAATAGAATTCTTATAAATACTAGTGGAGAGTAATTGCAACCTCTTGGTTAGCAAATCAATAGCATATCCACTTTCCAACCAACCGGTTATGGATATCAATACCACTGCGAACATGGATATTGTTTTTCCACTTAATTAAGTTTTGCTCTTCTTCGCTCATTCCTTCTCCTGCTGCTTTCTGGAACGCAACCCACATCTCTTCATTTTCACAAGTCAAATGTGGACATGCACTTATTTCCATCCACCAAGTGTACTATAGGTTTACCAACCTTTCCTGGATAAGTTTTCAGTAACAAATGTCACCTATTCCTATGATAATTGGATATTTACTGCAAAGGATAGAGAATATAATTTCAGATTTTGAATGGAAAATCCACAGAAAAATATTTTGCTCAGTGAATAATGGTCTCTGAATTCAGGATGGGATACAAACATGAGTTATATTAACATTATAAAGACTCCAGAGTATCTTGTATAAGTAAGTTCAAAGTTTCAGAGGATAGCACAAGTGATAGAATGTCAAATGTACATTACAGATCACCTAATGTAGATTTTGAACTTATCACTAATGACAGGCAGATTTCTATCGTATTGTAAGAAGGCCGAATTTTTACCAATATGCAAAGAGGGGAAACAAAAATGACTTGAAAAATGACAGATCTATCTCCCGTTAACTGGTATTTTCAAAAATATTCGAGAATTGGTAAAAATTAGACTCATAAAAATTTTGGACAAATGTAACCTCTTTACAAAGAGTAAATTTGGGTTAAGACAAAGGTTTAGCACCGAAGATGTTTTCTGAACTTCAAAGGTACAGTTTTACCTCTTTAGATGATCGAAATCTAATATGAGCAGTGTGTTTAAATCTACACAAAATTTAGACATTATATCACATCAAATTATAATAAAAAATTTGAATAACAAAGTTTAATAAAAAAATACAAGATTCTGCAATAAACTGATCCAACAGTGACAAATGCTAAATCAGAAATTGCAAAAATAAATAACTGTAGCAGTTCCAACACACTTGATTGTGGTGTATCAAAAGGATGATGTGTCAGAGGACTTTTGCTTTCTTAACCAAATAGTAAAATAAACGCTTTTACTTTATGATCCGGTACTAATCTTCTCTTTGGACAGAGACGAGCAAATACAAACCATGGTGAATGCTGATTTTTAAAAGTAACAAACTGGTTCCAGTCAAATAAATACATTATTGAAATTGAGGGTAAATTCCAATTGCAACTGTAAGAAAATATAAAATGTCAATGTAATAACTTATTTAGAATTAAAAGTGATAATTTAAATTGGATTTTAATTTAAATTTACAAACACATCGTAAAAAACTAAAACAAACTTAACGAATACATCAATTTCAAACAAGATATTTTCTTTAGTAGACATAAGACCATAAAACAGATGTTCAAAATAATCGTACATATTATTGATTTTAGATAAAGGTTTCTAGTATATTTTTATTCAAATCTTTATTTTTTTTTGAAAATGTACCATTGTGTCATACGTTTTTTTCGATGTATGATCGTCCGAGAAATGCCTTTGTCAGGGGAACAGTGAAAGTTACGAACTTAGGAGCGAAAATACAGGAGGCAAGGTTGAGATAGTTTGGTCATGTCATGAGAAGGGAGGAAGAATATGTGGGAAGAAGGATCATGCAGATGGATGTTCAAGGAAGGCGGAAGCGTGGGCAGCGAAAGAAGAGATGGAGGGAGCTGGTAGAATAGCACTCCAGGATGAAAAACTTGGATGAGGTGACAGCCCAAGACAGGAAGGTGTGGAGGAGACTCATCATCAACAGTAACCCCACTTAAGTGGGAGAAGCTGCTGCAGAAGAAGAAGAAGAAGAAGAAGAAGAAGAAGAACATGATGATGATGTTCGACAAAGCCACTCCGTTTACTGGGATATATCAGAAAATATTTTTAGCTGTGATGATGAGTTTGATAGAAAAATTGTAGAATTAAGGGAAATCCTGATGAATCCTGTCCACTTAAACAACAATTTGAGTTATAACATCCCAGATAGCCATGCTGCAGTTATTCAATATTGGCGTTCACGTGAGCCTGCACGCTCACTTGCAATAAACAATGGCACTCCTGTTAGAACAACTTGAAAAAAATACAACGTTTTTTATGAATCATTTATGTGTGGCAATTCTTACCCGTAATTTCCATTTGTTTTAGATACTTCAATGTTTATTACTAGTCCTTTTCTTTTATGAATACCTGAGGAAGGCTGCTATAAGTAGTAGTGTTATTCTCATACTAGTACTGTTAGTACTGTTAGTAGCTATTATAACTAGTAGTGTTATTCTCATTAAAATCTTTATAAGTTATCTCTGTTTTTAAAGTCATTAAATTTATGTTTTTAAAATGTATCACAACAACCGAGTAAAAGCCTATGATCCTATCTATAGCCTAAATGAGGAGGCGTCTCTAATTATCATACAAAGTAATTTTAAAAAAACATTGAAGAAAATAGGATTGAAAATAAACAGGTTAGTTTTCCTCAAACGTTGTAAGTTCCATACGGTTTTTCCCAATTTCATCTTTTTTCAAGAAAAGATAACAATGGAACGCGCTAAACGAATTCACCGTAAAGCTAATGTGGATCTCCTCAGCGAAAGAATTTGACACAAAACGTTGTTTAGCTTTTTTGTTCAGTACTAAAAGATCTTTAACTCAAACTTGAAAAAATTATGGATAATGTTAACTTACATGATTTTATCATTACCAGTGAGGCACAAGCCACACGAATACAACACAAGAAAAAATATACTCTTATCAGGAAATTTAATAATCTAAAAAATGATGCAAACCAGATCTGGTCATAGTGAAGCTCGTATTAATCCTGAAAAAGTTGTAGTGAACACATCTTCTCATATTTTAACGGATGCAGAAACGGATATTCTTAGCAAAGGCCTCAATTTCATTCCCTCACCAAAATTTATCCCTAAATAATCACTTCTTACAAAAACAGAGAAAAGGCAAGTTCACACATTCCTAATCATTTGGCAAAACTTCTTCGTATTGAATCAATTTTCATTATCAATAATGCTAATCCTCCAACAGATAATATTTCTCTTGCTGAAGGACAAGCGCTAAAAAATCTAAAACAGAACAGTAACATTATTATTTTACCTGCGGATAAAGGCAATTCCACGGTCATCCTCAACTCTGAAGATTACCACAACAAAATGCTTCAATTACTTGAAGATAATTCCACATATTTAATTCTTCTGGAAGATCCTACAAGAGAATTACAAAACCGTACAAACAACTTGTTAAAGACTAAGAGTGAACTTCCTCATAATGTTCGCCTCTCTTTACGCTCTCTACATCCTTTTATCCCACGCATCTATGGCGTTCCCAAAATACATAAAGAAAACATCGCTCTTCGCCCAAATGTGGAAGGAATTGACTCAGCTACGTATAAACTTTCCAAATATCTAGCAAAGTACCTCAAGTGTTTCTCCAATAAATCTTCATCTTTCATCAAAAACATCACCCATTTGGTTTCTCATATAAAAGATATTCCCATCAATGAAAATTACATTCTAACAAGTTTTGACATTATATCTTTATTTACTAACGTTCCTACAGACGAGGTACTTACATTACTAAAGGACAAATTATCCAAAAAATGTTTGCTTTATTAAAACTTTGCATTCATTCTGGTTACTTCAGATATCAGGACTCCGTTTACCAACAAAAACAAGGCCTGGCAATGGGCAATCCTTTGTCCCCAGTTCTAGCTAACATTTCCCTTGAAAATTTTAAAACGAAAGCCATATCTTCCTTCTCATTTAAACCAAACGTTTGGAAACGATATGTTGATGATATTTTTATTATTTGGAATCACGAGCACACATCTCTCATAGATTTTATTCATCATCTAAACATCCAACATCCTGATATAAAATTTACTGCTGATCTAGAAAATAATAACTCCTTACTTTTCCTGGATGTCATGCTCACACGATGCTCTGAAAGATTAAAAATCTCTATATACAGAAAATGTACTCATACCAATAGATATCTGCATAATCTTTTTCATCATTTTCCACCACAAAATTTGGAACCATATCTACCTTAGGACACAGAGCACGCTCTCTCTTGAATGAACCAGATGACCTACAAAAAGAAATATATCACCTCCCTCTTATCTTTAAACAAAATGGATACTCTGAAAAGACAATTAAGAATTTTCTTCTGGATCCGCCTAGGCAGTGCACAACAGAAACTGTTAATTTTAAAGGTAGCATATCCATTCCATAGCTTAGCACAGTCTCTAAATATATAATATCAGGACATTCTTCACCACAATTCCTAAAATCCGATCTCTAATCAGTCATCCAAAGCCTACTCATGACAACATAAAATATCCAGTATGGTGCGATTGCATTATCCCTTATTTTGGACAACTAACAAATCTAATGAACAACGTATAGAAGAGCATAAGAGAGACATCTCTTGCACAAAAAATCTCATACAGCTGTGTAATCCAGGCATGTTCTTTTTTCAAATAATCCTAATGATGATTAATAAAGCCACTCCGTTTGCTGGGATAGATCAGAAAATATTTTTCGCTGAGATGATGAGTTTGATAGAAAAATTGTAGAATTAAGGGAAATCCTGCTGAATCCTATCCACATAAACAACAATTTGAGTTATAACATCCCAGATAGCCAAGCTGCAGTTATTCAATATTGGCGTTCACGTGAGCCTGCACGCACACTTGCAATAAACAATGGCACGCCTGTTAGAACAACTTGAAAAAATACAATGTTTTTTATGAATCAATTATGTGTGGCAATTTTATCTGTAATTTCCAGTTGTTTTAGATACTTCAATGTTTATTACTATTCCTTTTCTTTTATGAATACCTGAGGAAGGCTGTTATAAGCAGAAACTAGTAGTATTAATCTCATTAAAATCTTTATGTTATCTCGGTTTTTAAAGTCAATAAATCTATGTTTTAATTATATATATATATATATATATATATATATATAAATTTTTGTGTGTATGATGATGCATGACATAACAGCCGGAAAATATATGCATATCGTAATAAGGACTGGAGCTTTCGTAACTCAGTCAATATAAACGAAGCCCTCTGGTCGGTAAAGACTCGTCAGTGACGTAAGGAATTTATTTGCCACCTCTATCGGATAACTGTGAGTTAACCGGTCTCATACGGAAGTACGATTGTTTTCCCCGAAAACTCGGGTTTTTCCTCACCCAGAACATGCAAACTGTCCCGTGAACGCACGTAGATTACAGTCATAAATACGTCGCAGCCATATTCCTAACCGAAGCCCGAATAATATTGGGGGGTTAGGGGAAGCAACGTTAAACTACCCTATAAAACAGGCTCACCAGGAATACTTTGTGGGCAATGCCTACAAAGTTACCTACAGTCGGAAACAATTGAAAGGAAAAACTAGACAATTAACCAGGACTCGCTGCTTCCCATAGATTACACATATGATTAATCATTTTTTTTTATTCTATTATGAAATTAGGAATGAAGAATTTAGATTTTTTGTGAAGTGAACGTTGATTCATTTTTTTCTTGCCAGCGAAACAATTTTTCATTAAAAGAACAAGAGTTATTCACTACATCATTAAATCTTGAGGCTTAAAATTGTATGCAAAAATTCTTATAGCAATATATCTTAAAACATTTCTATCACTTAAGGAGTAAGAAGAATATTTATCTACTGAACATTCATAATAATAACGCATTATACGTTTAAAACCTATGATGCGTGTGATTCGCATTAAAATTTTGATTTGCATTATGCGAGGGTAAAGGCTCAAAACATTCCTTTGGGTCGGCAAAGGTTGCTCGATTGGTAGCGCCTCTGTTACTAATGGCTCGCAAAAAGTTAAGAAAGTTTCACCCGGTTAGTAGTTGGAAGGTGTTCGAATCGTTCGGTGCTGTTGGCAAACTCTCCCTCTATGAGTCTTTGGACTCCATGGAGGTGTCACATAATAATAACTAATAACTGCTGTATATAAAACTCATTAATGAAATGAGAAAATAACTAAAGAATTATATTTGGAAAATTGCTGTGATTATATAGTTAGAAACGGCGTCATATTATCAGGTCCCATCAGAAGATTTAGGTTAATCTAGGAGAATAACTCAAAGAACCACACGAATTTATAATTATACCCGGTGTTATAAAACACAGTAATTACAGTTCATTACTGTGGTGAATGAGGAATGTATTTTGTTCCACTTTTTTTAATTTCTTTTTAATGTTTTTGGTATTTATCTATTTTTCACCAGTTACAGAAACCATACTTTACAGATCAAACATAAAACATTTTCAAGTCACTTCAGTCGTCCGTAATAAGCAGGGTGGTTGTCTTTCACCGGATAATGAGCTTCGTCTTACTGAACAATGACAAACACAAGCATCAAAGTCCACTGCTGAATTCGTAACAGCTGCTTGTTGGTTGGTTGTTCAGTGGATACACTACCCACTCGGTCAACCAGGCCGGCATTGGTAGGATTCCCTTAAAAAAATTATGTTGAGTAAGTGAAAAGTCATTTTACAACTCGTATACATTACAAAATAAAATGGATATAAACTGAAATTTAATATTTTTAATTATATACATATTACGACTTCAACATTACCTGCATTTTCAGAATGCAATATGAACAGATGATTTTCTATAGCCGACTTTCCTTTATAGACATCTTTCAGCATATGTTGAATAGCTGTGCATTTCCAGTTTTCATCGGATACATCTATGCATAAAGCTATATAAAACAAATAAAATTTCAGAAAATCAATTAAGTAGTAGAATAGTTTTGTGATTACTAACAAAATAACAATATGAACTCTGATTACAATTAGCATTCTATAAGCAATTATTTCAAACTGTTCAGTTTTATTTTACAATTAAAATTCATCGAGCATAATAGAAATCTTGCATAATTCTTTGAGTCGTAAATTGTCACGACCTAAATATTATATTTTTTTTAGGAAAAAAAAAAAACTCAACGACTTTCTACTATCTACATATCTACCTTCTTACTACCAGCTTGATATAGTCAGGAAATTATTATACACACTCCTGAGACCTGGCTATAATTCAATTAAACAGGCATATCCCATTATATTTTTCCATGGTAAACTTTGCCCTTTTTGTTTCTGCCGTATAACTATGCACAGCCGCGATATATTAAAGCTTAAAACTACTGTACTCAAAAGATTTGATACCAGTGCTTATAATCCTTAGCAAGGATCACAGAGAGATATTAGGAATATATATATATATATATATATATATATATATATATATATTAAGAAATAAAAAAATTCTTAATATATATAATGAAACCAATAAACAACAACTAACCGGTGTCACCCTCAGATAAGCGTAATAAAAAGCCTCAGGAACGCAACGTGAGATATCACACCTCATAGAGATCAAGAGTAATTAATCGAGGAATAGAAACCATATGCTGCAGACTTCTTACGAAAATTAAACATATAAAGAAAAATAGCACTACAGCATTAAAAATGATGAAAATAGTCGAAGGTAGCGACGTAATTCGCATTCACAGGTATGCCTTTTGGGATAATAAAATAAATAATAATTTATTAAAACTGCAGCACTTAAATGCATGATAAAAGTTGTAAATAAATGTAATTTATTCTTAATATATATATATATATATATATATATATCATATATCGCATACCTGTGAATGCGAATTACGTCGCTACCTTCGATTATTTTCATTATTTTTAATGCTGTAGTGCTATTTGTCTTTATATGTTTAGTTTTCTTAAGAAGTCTGCAGCATATGGTTTCTATTCCTCGATTAATTACTCTTGATCCCTATGAGGTGTAATATCTCACGTTGCGTTCCTGAGGCTTTTATTACGCTTATCTGAGGGTTACATCGGTTAGTTGTTGTATATTGGTTTCATTGCTGAGTTGAAAGTAGATTGATGGTTGATAGAATTGATAATTACCGAAATGTATTCATGCAAACACACATGCACGCATGCACAAAAACACATATTTACACACACTCGCGGGCGCACGCGCGCGCGCGCGCGTGTGCGTGTACATGTACGTGTGTGTGTGTGTGTGTGTGTGTGTGTGTGTGTGTGTGAGGTAGAGAGAGAGAGAGAGAGAAGAATTTCTCTAATTTTCATTCTCGCTATAATTTTAGGGTCTAATTCGGCTGCCTGATTTAAAAGGATAATAATCCCGATTGCCTCCGTTCCGTTCCGGCATTGCAAGAAATCGTAATACAAAATGCCTGTTGTAAAGTAGAGTTTACTGTACCATCAATCCTCACTCCCATCACTGATAATGTCGAAAAATGAACTGAAATGCATCTATACATCTCGTTTTCTATAATGAGGATCTCATGAACTACATGCTCATTATAGAGGTTTCTTTTCAGAATCAAATGCTGGACATATCAACTCCTGCTGCAGCAGGGAATCTGATGCAGGTGTTACTGCGGTAAATAAGTTGATCCTCAGGATAGTTATTGTATCCACCAGGAGTCGCCTAATCTACGGATAACGTTTATTATATACGTTTATGTAGTTTACTTGGTCGGAAAAAACTGCATTCGATTCTGTCCACATGAGGAACTTTTATCTGGTCTCTTTCGACTAAAGGCGATTTAGCTGATTTCATACGGATGTTGAGGGTTTGTTTCTTCTGGAAACTCGTTTTGTTTCCCCTTAGAACAGTAAACTAACTCGTGGACACACACACTGATCTATAATCAAAAATAGATACTTAGAAATCTCTCGTTGCAGGGTAATACTTATATCGGTCCTAAAATGATATATGAGGAAAGGTGAAGGGAACGTCACACGACAACGACAATAACAACATCAGTATATATGCTGTTTGGTATAGATTCCAAAATGTGTTGGATTGCATCTTTGTCGACAACATACTAGGCGCACCTCTTCACCAGACAGCTTTCTAACTGACTCAGATTTGAAGAAAACAACTGTACTCTTGAATCTGTTTTTCTAACATTTCCAATGCATTCTCAATGAGGCTTGAGATCCCTGGTGTGTGGTGGCCAGGGAAGGTGATGGGAGTTGCTCTGATGCTCGTTGAATCAATACTGCAAAATTCTTGCGTTATAGAAATCAGTATTTTAAACAATGAAATAACCATTACCTGCTGGAAAAAAGTCTACAATTCAAGATGGACTTATCAGCAAAAATGTTCGGAGTCTTCTTGAAGGAATGCCGGCCATTCAACATTACCAGATAACGGGCTCCGTACCAAGAGAACATGCACCATGATATCAATTCCAGAAACTGTTTACTAATCTAGCTGGGTTCATTGCTTCATGTCGGCTCCGGCCAAACTCTTTGCTCACCATCGTGACTGAACAAGGTGTACTATCTTTCACCGCACTACACGACTTCTTTCCATTCTACCAGTGTCCCGTCACTGTATTCCTTGCACGACTGTAGAAGAACCTTCCGATTTTTTGCAGAAATGCAGAAAGTGTCTCCAGACGGGCAACCAGAAAAATGTTTTAACAAACTCTGAAATATCCATTGCTTTTCCGGTTTCGATAAACACTATTGGCGATTACAGATCAGCAGCGTTCTTAAAGAGTTACTAGAACATGTGGTGAAGCGAGGCATGAAGTTTTGCGCATACGCTGTGCAAGCGATGTTACTACTCCGCACATCAAATATGGCACTTTCATCAACCCATTCAGTGTGGTAGGTTTTCAAAATAAGATGAAAATAATCTGCCATCCAAAGACATTGATACAGCATCCTAGCATAATTTCATTCGTAAATATCAAATATTAAATAATTCACCCCTAAATTATTCGAAGTTGAAATTATATCTGTGTGCTTAATATTCACTTTCTCTTAAATAACCTTCGTAATGAGGTCGGAAGAGAAGGAAAGCCTAAATTTAGAGACGCTGTGATAATTTGGTAACATTAGGATAGGAGGAAAAAATATATGGGTTTCTAAAAATAATAATGTTAAAAATACTGTGCAAACCACCTGTAGCGGTAACTCTCGAACTTTGTTTTTAATTACAAAGTTTTTTTCCAAACACACTTGGTTTACTAATCCTTAACCCGTACTTTATTAAGATTAGCCCTACAGGCATTCTATGAATGCGAATTGCGTCGCTACCTTCGTTACAAATAGCACAACATCATTAAAAATATTTTCATTATTTTTAATGATGTAGTGCTATTTGTCTTTATATGTTTAGTTTTCTTAAGACGTCTGAAGCAAATGGTTTCTATTCCTCGATGAATTACTCTTCAGAACTCAATATTTCTATCTTGTATGCAGGTATTTAATCTTCCATTTCGATGATTACCCTCATCTTCCATATACTTTATTCAAACGTCTTCTCACGATACCATTATCATACGCAAATGTAACCTTAAAAGGTTCAATTTATTTCAAAGGTTAAAAGTTCTATTCTGAGAATGTCACATTTCGTCCTTAACTGTAAGTTACTCATTTCGTCAGAAATGAATAACTTACAATTTGCTATATTCAACAGATATCTTCTTGTTTGCCCAGACTGTCGGTCTATCCAAATAACCATGCAAAATTTTAATATCATCCGTTTTATCTAGTGCTCAACCCCATTTTTGCATCATTAGCAAACAACTTAATCGTTCTTCTCAGAACCTTTTCTGTATCGTTAATGTATAAAATAAATACTATCGGGCGAAGAATAGAGCCCTGGAGCACTTTACTAGTTACAGGCCTTCTACTGTACTCTACCTCCGAATAAACTACTCTCATATCTCTCCATTAAACATCCTCTTATACTCTTCACCAGTGTTATATCCATTCCTACGTGCCGCAATTTATCACACTCAAGCAGTATCACTGTAAACTCATTAGCCTAATCCAACTCATTAAAAAAAAGCATTACAAAAAGTGAGTCATTTGCACAAGCAAGACCGTTCCTTCACGAAACAATGTTGTCGCCATGCGGTATCCCATTTCTGTTTATCCATCCCTGTACTTTGCTCTTGACCAACTTGAACAATACCTGATACTTGACACGATTGACAAGATTCCTGATACATACAACTTGACTTGATTCCTAATAATCTGATCGGTTAATTATTTTCTACATTAGACTTGAAGCATCCTTTATGCAATGAACGATTTTCTCCTCTTTCCATCACCTGAGTGCTAACCCAGAGCTGAGACTTACATTAACTAATGTGGTCACAGGTACTGCCATTTCGCTAGCGCCATCTGGTAAAACTCGAGGTGATATACAATTTAACCCTACGGTGTATACTAAACTATTTGCATTTATCTTTGAACTGCACTATTAAATTCCTTTTACACTCTGCTTTTGGCTTCTTACCACATTTGTTACGCTTCTGCCTTCTTTTTTGTACTGCTCATGTGCCTGCTGCTCACCTTTCCCCTTAAATTTTTTCAAACTTTTTGTAGCTGGAGCTACAAAAAATGTGGAAAAATTATGGTATTCACCCAAATAACTCCCACTTGGTTTATTTATCTAACTATATGTATGCACTCTGCTATTAATTCCCTCAAATACTCCTTAACCACTTCCCACGCACTACCAACATCTAGCCTTTGTAGTTTCACATGACACAGCACCGATCCTAGAAATCTTCTAAGCTTATCTTATCTCTACCAGCCATTTAATTCTACACAAACCCCCTCTTAAATGAAAATTCCACACATTTAGCCACCTCCCAGGTCAAGACCATATGATCATTCTCACCGGCTGATGGCAATGTGGTCTTATTGGATTTGGACAAATATTCTGTTGCAGTTATTAAGTATAGTATTCTCAAAGCACTAGTATATTCGACCACATGCTGCCAGAGGTAAGTATTCCCCAAGAACTGAATAAATTCCATTTCCATCCCCATAACAAAAATTTGCTGTCCACTCATTGTGCTTATTATCCGATGCACGCCATCCCCCTATATCCTTTACAACCTCTAGTCCAAAGAAACATCCCACTGCACATTTTGTTCTGCTGGGCACTGCCACGCACCAGATGACCTCAAATGTGCTATTTTCACTGGCCTGCAATTGAACCTCTACTCGTTTCTGTCGCATTTCATAGGCTATGAATAATACTCGAGTTCGGTGAAAATAGCATATTTTATGCAACCTAGTGCGAGACAGCGGTCAGCAGAATAAAATGATTCTATCATTTTTCCGACTGTCACATCTCTCTAATGCCAATAACCCTTTGCCACACTGAACTAACCAATGCCAAAAACTCCTTTCTTTTGTTCCGAATGTTTCTGACCTTAATATACATAACGATCAAAAAACCTTAACCTCACCGCACTCCTGACACTTTATGTTATCTATCTATTCTGGTTTGTTAACAGTGATATTAACTAAGGCATTGTGTACAAATTCTTATGCTGAACTGATCCACTAATATCTGTGTTCCTACTCAACAGCTCTCTCATAAAAGCTTTAGTTTCCCTGATTTTGCACATGTCCAATGCCCATTAATTGAACAACACTGCTTTCAGACTCTGAACACGAGATCTTTTTATAAGCTAACCATTCTTCTTGTACAAATCCTTTTGTTCATCATACTCACTTCACATGTTCTCAAATGTCACACCATTCCGTTTGTATAACCTATGAATTGACTCATTGGTTACTATGGCCTTGGATTTCAGCTCATTTCTCTATCATACCTCGGCAACAGACTCACAATCTTAACGTCCAGTCTTTCGTTTGCCATCTCCAGTAACTTTCATGTCCCCCTCCTTCTTCTCCTTTCAACTGATTCGTTCTACTCAAAAAATCAACTATTTCATTTTGCCCTTTTTTGTACTAACAGCATCGCTAACATCTTATATATGTAAATGTTTCATTTGAATATGAATATTATATATTCTTCTACAATAATGGTTAAATTAGGAGAGCTATATGAATTCCAAAAAGATATTTGAAAGTGGGGTGCGATAATCATCATTTTGGCTCATCTTGTTAATCGCATGAGAAGTTATTGAAAATTTGCACTGAATTTCGTGGAAATGACTTCAATTATTTCTACATGGTGTATTTTGGAAATACATCGTTTACATTTACTATTGCATATTACATTTTCATTGAATTGACTTTCAATGAAAGTTAGTTGAAATTCAAATTCGTTATTGTTTGGCGCATAGAATATGAAATGAATTCTAAACTGAAAGAATTTAACCAAAGTTTATGAATGGCGTTACGTAAGCTAACAAACGTTCAATCTCTTTACACTAGTTACTAAGTTGAAGAAATTGTGCCTGGTCAAATCGCAGAAATAAATTATACTTGGCTAATATTTGGATCTAGTGTTCTAAGAAACTAAATTGCGAGTATATATTCATAAATTTATACAACGCTTTACCTTGTAAATCTTATTCATTTAGGCTTTCATCAATATCAGATCCAACTAAGAATAACAATATAATCATTATTGTTACTGAAATTTGCAGATGCATTTGTCCTTTGACTGCTATCGATCAACAATTTATAAAAATTTATTTCATATTATAAATTGACACATAGGCCTCACGTCATTTTTTTTTTCAATTTACTCTGAAATTCACCAAATGGGCATGGCCTGTATGACCATTCGTTTCCTGAAATGTCATGGCGAGTATATTTATTTGCTTACAAACATTTAACCTCTTTTGTTTTTCATAAGAACAGTAGTGATAACTTAGCAGGAGTGCGTAGGTTGTTGAGAAACAATTAGAATAAACTTTACTGCAGTGTAGAGTGCAAACAGCATTTACATTTAGACGAAACTTCAGGCGATGTCGAAAATAACCATCACAATTATATTCATATTATATTATTGTCCAAAATACAATTCGAAAACACTCCAAAGCTTTGATAATTAAACTTCGCGTGACTCATCTCGAAGCAATATTGAAAATCAATATTTGTTTAAATAAGAGAAATAAATATAATAATGGAAACGGTTATTGACAATCATATGAAAGTTGTGTTTTGCCATATTTCACAATGGCACGAAATGCAGTTTGTTTGTGTAGTAATTCCATTTATTATCGACAGTCAAGAATCTAAAATCGCTTTTGACATTTTGCCGTTGACATAATTTTGTTCCTCATGATTGTACTATTAAAATCGTCCAACTGAGCGACATGAAAAATTTTAATGACGACCAGAACTCTATAAAGCCATAAAGTGACAGTTATTATTATTTCAGATTGTTTTATCGATCAAAAACAAATTATAGACAATTATATGTTCAATCGTTGGAAATTAAGATTCAAAAACAACTTATAATGAAATGTAGTATCACAGCAATCGTCCAGCATTAGTATTACGTACATCAGTATAGTAAACGTCCTTTAGTTTTTTGCATTAAATACAGCTTTATTTTATATAAAAAAAGGTTGTTAATCATTGTGCATTTATTATCTTGTATTTTCTTATCTTATTAACCCAGATACTATGTTCTCCGAATAAGAACAATAAGACATGGAACTATTCGTTACATGTCTTATTGTTATATATTTCCGTTGTTTTAAATGAACTATGGTGATATGATATGATATATAACCTTTTGAGGTCCTCAATATTGAGGCATAATTGTTTTCTTATTGGCCTAAATTTGCATAAGTTCATTCTATGTCCATTAAATGCGCTGTATGCATAGACATTTTAACGTAAAAGCTATATATACAGTTTTATATATACTGTATATAGAGGACATCAAAAAATTAGTATCGTAGAAAATATGCAGAAAAAATGTTTTTATACATCACCTGAGGAGAGTACAATACTCTTACCTTTTTAGGTAAGAAGCAAGAGTACAATACTCTTACTTCTTACTTAATGAACCATCTTCATAAATAAATAAACGAATTAATAAATAAATGAATAAATAAATAATTGATTGATTGATAGAGATATTCTTTGATTTCCTTGACAGTGACGGTGTCAATATCTGCCACCTATAGAGATGAGAGTTATCCCAATTATATTTGAAACCATGTTCTATTCGCAAGTTAACGAATTTGCTAGCTTAACTTTCATTCGGTTCTTAAATAATGATGAACCAATTTAGTTATTTGTTTAAATTTTAGCAAATGTTTAAAATTTTGCTAAAATAGGAAAACTAGCTTCTATAAAATTTCTTGTTTTGAAATAGCAGAATATATAGTATAATATAACAAAATAATTCCTTTAAAAGAATAATAAATTCTCATAAACCTAATATCCGCTAATTCTCTTGGAAACTAGAGACTTTTGTCTAGTTGTCAAGCGAATTAGCAGATATTCGGAAAATTATTATAGTTTTATTCACAAAATTCACAGGCCTGTTCACAGTACAGCGAAGCAAAACCTGTTATTTTTTTCCGACACCGACTTCGCTCCACAGTGAACAGATGTGTGAATATTGTTCTCCTCGTTAATTTGCAAATATAACATGGATAATCAATTATAAAAGTTATTATTTGGTCCTTTTCACTGAAATTGATATATAATATTGGATTTATGGGACCATGGTTTTGATAAACATTTATATGTAATCGTCGACTACTTTCGCCAATTGTGTTTGTCTGGTTTTATCAAGACGAGAAAGGTTATACTAATATTAAATGTAAAAACAAAAGAATGCAGTAACAACTTAAGAAACAGTTAAACAAATTGGAGAGCACGCGTGACATCAAAGGCATAAAGCGAGAAGACTTAGTCATTGTTATTAAGTCGCGTTTTATAATTTTTCATGGAATTTAATTCTGCTGAACTTAATGAATTTAATAGGTTTTTCCAAATGTCTTTTAATATTATTCCCTGGTTTCTATTGAGATTATTTCCTGTCCGTATGACTACTGCAGCTTCTTTAAAGGTTCTACATCTGTAATCCTCTTCGATATATAGCATGGATCAGTTGTCCCAATCTGCTGAATGGTTTGAAGTTGAGAAATGATGTGCTAACCATGAGATGTCTGTTCTATTCTTATTGGCATCTCCAACATCTTCGTTTTCTCTTGGATTTCGGAAAGCTCTGCACGTACGTCTAGACGTTCATGCTGAGCTTTCCCTTATATGAAAAACTCTATCACTTAATATTATCCTCACAATATAATTAATAGAATTCTCTATAGAAACAACCTCCAACAAAACCCTCTGGCGACATAGTACGTATCGTCCATCGTAATACCTTATGCAGGCTGAGTCTCCGCCAAATAAGCAAGAATGATGAAGCCTTTTAACACCAGAGTTGTGTTTAAACTTACCATAACTACACGACAGTTATCTATAATATTTATATTTATATATTTGGATAAGATGTTCATCCAAACCATGGTCCAATAAATCCAATATTATATGTCATGGATAATCAATATTTTTATTAAATTTGGTTATAGTATTAATTTTGGTAATAAGTTTAAAATACGCACCTTAAAATGTTTTTTTTTTTTTTTTATTTTGAGATCATAAAATCCCCCCTCCCCTGAAAAAAAAACTTGTGCTTTTCTGACGATCTTCAAACCTTGATTTGAATTATTCTCCATAAAATACTTGCAAAGTGACCTTCGTAGTCACCAACTACGTGACCTTCGACTCGGTGTTCCCTTCTAAATTGAACAATAGCCTTATCGTGCACATAAGGACTAAGAAACAACTAACTTCAGCAATGACTCTTCATTCAGTCAGTGGGATTAATGTTTACATCAAACAAAATACCCAGTAATCAGATAAAAATGAAATTTCAGACAGCCGAAAAAATGTACCTAATACAAAAGAACTGTATCAACGGTCACAGCTTAATATTGAACGCGATTTATAGGCCACCAGTCGAAAATCCTAAATTATTCCTAGAGGAAATAGAAACCTGGATGATAAAAATAAACAACTTTAATCAGCCTATAACTCTAAAAGGAGACACGAACACCATTATCTTCAACCCAGAATCAATCTTAACTACAGCTTATTTAGATTTATTTTCGAAATTGTTTAACAGCAACCCTTTTATCTTATACTAAAGAGAAAATTATAATTAAATATATAGCACAATTCTGTATAGACCGAATCAATGTTAGATAAACTAGAATGTTATCGCAAGCAACTATTAAAACAAAACTAACAGATATAATATATATATATATATATATATATATATATATATATATATATATATATATATATATATATATATATATATATATATATATATATATATATATATATATATATATATATATATATATATATATATATAACAGAATAATATATAATATTACACAGCCATATATATATATATATATATATATATATATATATATATAACAGAATAATATATAATATTACACAGCCAAGCACTGAAGAAACAAAACTCCAAATCTTTACTGATAAAATCGAATTACTTTAAAAAGTAATAGATGATAGCATTGTGATGAAGAAATTAGTAAAACTCAATGTCATCTTATAATGCAATCGGATAATGCGGGAAGATTTGTGACTCTTACTTCAAAACGACGCGTAGTATATCCAAGAAAATCTAGATTAGCACCAGCAGAGATTCATCTCCATGGCGAAACGATAATATATTACTAAAATATAAAAAGCACCATTTATGTTAAAAACTAAAAAGAGAAATGCATGTAATCAGATGTAATCAGATTTGGCATATTTACACAATACCGAACTAAGTAAAAATGAAAGAGACTTGGACAACAATAAACGAAGCTCTCAATAAAATGCTACTTCCTCCTACCCGAGTGACTTTTATCTAGAACTTTGCCAAATATAGTTTACTTAACAATCAACTAGCGTACGAATTTGATAATACTTTCAAGAACAAATTACACATTTAAAGCGAACTATACCAGGTCTTAGAAAGTCAACCACCAACACTATCCACAGACACAGAAAAAAAAGACTCTTTGGTTCTCTCAGAGAAAATAAAAACTTTGCATAGGATTACTTCAAAATAAACTTCAACGCATCCCCTGGATAAGCTATATCAAAATGCACACCTCCATCTTATCGCAAGTCATACGGAAATTGTTAATCTGAATATTTAAGAAATATAAAATACCACAGCTTGAGCTATTTTGTATATTATCAAACAACGAATACGTATTTCGTAAAAACAAAGGAACCTGTATCTCAACGGATGAGATTTGTGAAATACGTCACTCATCTTCGGACAAAAATCACTTTGCAGTGGTATTTGGTGTTGACTTGTCTTAAGGTTTGGTGCCATAGATACACTATTCTTAAAAAAATAAAAGGGTTTATGATAAGGTGGAAACTTTACAACTGGTTCCACAGTTCCTGAAACAGAATCAATAATAGAAAATGAAATCGTACTTACAGCAAAGAAATGAGATTAATCGCATCATTCCTCAGTGACTATTGCCATTACTTTCAAATATTTTTATTAACGGAAATTTTTCTATCCAACCTGCAGCTACATTGTGGCATATACCAGCATACATATGATACAATGGCTACAAATATCTAACCCATATCATATTTCATATTGCCTAAAGAAAGCAAAATCTCTAATCCTTTTCTAACAATCTAGAAAGTTACAAACCTCAAATATTTATGCCTGCACTTTGATCACAATACGCAAGAGACCACACATACATATTAACATGGTACACTATAAAATCTCTAAAATGCACTATTAACAAGACATTAGTTTCATATACAAGGAATATCATTTATAAATCCCAAGGTGTTTCTATAATGTGATACGATATATCTTGCAGCACAATATAAATTTTGCACTGCAATACTTTATGAAAAATACTAAACTCATTACAAAACAGGCTGATAGCAACAATAGCTCAGGAGTACCTAATAATACCTCTCTGTTTCACTCATCAACATATAACAATAATCGACTTCTGACTACAAGAAATCTCGGGCATCACACTCTCCTGCTAAGAAAAGACTTTTGTTGAAAATACTGAACAGTAATAGTAATAATTCCACATCAAATAAGACCTCAGCATATAACATATTAAAAGCAACTATATCAATGCATATCGTAAAGCAGCACGTCAGTTCTATTTAGTAGACCTATTAAATAGGCTTACATGCAATATAAAGGACCTAACTTCGTCATTTAGTCCCTGAACTTCTGCTTCGTATCTATTAAACCCTAACCGTCCCCAAATAATAGTTTTTTCCCTAGCATAATCCCGCCAATCTAATAAGTTTTATTTCTTTATTAGTAAATAATTGTCTCATTACGCCATTTACTAACATTTAACTGATTGACATTTGTCACGTTTCCATTTCCAGCATAATTAAATAATTCTGCAAGTATTAGATATTATTTCTATTCCTAATTACCTTACCAATCTTTGAGTCGCCATAAAAGTTATTTCTGTCTCCTCTTAAATACTTCCCAATGTAATTAATGTGAAGATTGAATAACAAAGAATCAAGAACTGATTTCTGAGATGTACCACTGATCACCTAAAATCTTTACAATCATTTTAGATATGTAACTGAGACATTCTCTTCTCCATAATAGTAATATATAATTACATCTCATGTCATTCAACTTATTAAATGGCTGAATTCCGTGAAATGCTTTAGTAAAGTCAAAATACATCCTGGTGTATTCATTCCCCCTTGTGTAAGCTAAATGTGCAATTTATGCGCAAGTTATAGGAACCAGACCTTTCCTCAGCAAACCCATCTGTTCACTGCAAAGTATGGGTTAACCAGTTTCTGTATGCGCACCCATAACAACATTTCCAAAATATTAATAACCACTCTACAGGTGGTGCTGAAGGCCAATAATTAAACACATCAATCTTTGCATCGTTTTCTATGGACTATCATACATTTATTTCACTGCTGTGAAATCTTCCTTTCATCGAGGTTTAAATCATTCATGTCTTTAATATAACATTCTTAGGAAAACAATTCAACTTATTTGTGTTTTAAACTGAAGTTTTTAGAAATAACGTCTATTGCATTGCATGTTATTTTCGAAAATAAATTTACTACTTATTCAGTTTAATGACAACTATGTATCTATTCTCGAAGAGAGAATATATTCTCTCTTCGTGGAGAGAGAGAGATTCTTTAATCTTACTGAGTCATAAAGAGGTATGATGTTGATAGGAATTGCTGGTGGTGGTCACTTTCATTCTCTGTAATGTGCAGAAACCATTTATGATGCGAACAGTTCGCAGTGATCATCAACGCAGAATTCAATAGAACTACACACAATGCTGTCTGTCAGTTTTGTCTTTCTCTGATATATAATTCAAATCAACTCTTCAAAAATGATGATCTTCCCTTTCGCTAGATATACAAATGTAGAATGAAATCATACATTTTTATCAGTTGTCTGTGAAATTATTTTAATTACATAACAGTGTAATCAAAACGAATGTTTTTTCTAAATAATCTTAGAGTTTGCATTTATGATGCAGATGAAAAAAAATTTTTTCGGGTCACAATCCTACTCTCTCTCTCTCACTCTCTCTCGTGCTCGCACGCACACACACACACACACACACACACACACACACACACACACACACACACACACAAACACACACACTAACAAAGAACAAAAACTGCTATATGACAACTTTTATACTGTGTTTATATTTTAAATATATAAACAAAGAAATATTATATTCCAATCGATAAATGCATGATTTAAAAAAAAGCCATTAAAGATGATTTACCATTTAGTTGGTTCCTTGCGATTGCAATGCTTCCTACCAAGAACAGCCAAGCTCTCATCCGCAGACTCATTTTCTTTCTTTTCTAAATAACTGGAGGTATTAGGCTTAAATTTGAGCGGTTTTCTTACCATTCGTGTTATAGCGGCCTCTTGTTTTCAGACACAACAGAAGTATAAATGCATGTGAATGTTTATCCATATCCTTTGTATATTGGTAAATCAATAAACATAATTTTTCATGAAACAGCAACGATTATCAAAACTGCGGTTCTTCGCAAAAATAGTATCGATGAAACGCGACCTGTCTTTGCATTTTAGAATTGATGTCCCATTTGCGTGCTAAGAGAGTTTTTTTCTAAACAATGCAATTGCAGGCAATTAGCAATCTTTAGATAGATGACACGCGACTTCTCGAAAGCTACAGCTATATTCTGGTATATCTATTCTGTTAATACTCCCTCCAATGAGTACTTTCAAGTATATTAATATTTTATAATTCAGAGAGTATTGAGAAATCCACATTCTCCAAAAAAATGTCCAAATTATCGCTCAGTTGTGAAATGGTGAAGGCTTTGATGGAATGGTAGGCAGAAAGCTCGTGTTTCTTCTTACCATTTTACTAAACCCTACATTTACATGCAATACTTTATTTATGCATATGCGTCTACAAAAGGAGGGAAGATACAAATAAGGATTTTAAAAAAATACATCAGGAAAAGCGGTATTGATTTAATTATCCAGTATTACTCCACTTGTTTAAAGTATTATTATTTTTTCTGCATATTATTATTATTATTATCATTATTAGTATTCTAGAAACTATACCAAACACAGTTAATATAGCATTTACACTTATATACACATGATAAATCACCAGCATCGAACGCCTAAATTCCATCCATAAACAACACCAAACAAAATAAATGGGGAAGGTTAATCCTGCTCTCTTCATAAAAGCTAACTCTTGCCTTCGGAGTAGGTGGGATTAACCCGCCTCATTTCAACTAATCCTCATAATCATAAACTACAAATTAATGTATATGTCCGTACGGTGTATGATAATAAATGATGACTGATATGAAAAAAAAAATGTGTATTTATATTCAAAGAAAAAAAGTTAAAAAAAGCAGATACTTAAAAACCGTTCAAAATTTTGTACAGAGCAGAAAATGTAATATGTCTTAATTGTACATATGTAAATACTGTGTAATGTGATAATAGAAAATAATAATTATTATTAAAAATTATTATATAGAGAAAGTATATCTATTATATATATGTACATATGATACATATCTAATGTATATGTATCATATGTAACCAAGTGCATGTAATGTACGTATCACATGTAAACCAAAGTATGCAATGTATGTATTATATGTAAACAAATGTAAGTAATGTATCATATGTAATCAAACGTATGTAGTGTATATAATAACTGTAACAAAAGTATGCAATATAGAGTGATTATATCCATTGATATTGTATATATAGAGTGTAAAATTGCAAAGAAACATCTGTAATAATCATCATTATGAATATTATAATAATATATATGTTGTAAACAGTTATTGTTATTATTATTATTTAAAAAAAAACTTTAATGACGAGAAAATATTTGTTATGCATAATTGTGTTCATGTAATGTATGTAATTTATCTGAGAAATAATAAAATGTTTAAAAAAAATAAAAATTATTATTATTATTATTATAGATAGAGGGCGCTGTATAGGCATACGAACCGTTGCATGGTTGTATCGCTGGTCCAGTTTTGATAATTTAATGTGGTTCAAACTCCTGTTATTTGATTTAAAAGTGTCACAGGAAGTGACTCTTCTTGTCACGCTGAAGACAGTGATATATATAATTCATCGAAATCAGACAGGTGAAACCCAAATTTTGAGTGTGCTGAAAATTGAGCAGAGTTCACCATGGTAACTAACGAGCACAGAATAAAGGACATCGCCGTCTTTACAGTTGTCCAATGGAAGAAAGGTGAGCCATGAAGTGCAACAAGTGCCTGAAGGAATTATCATCCGACGGAAGTCATATAACCTGCAGGAAATGCCTTGGGAATCTTCACTTTAAATGTTCCAGAGCCTCAGAAACAACATGGCAACGCAAATTCAATGCCATGGAAATGGAAATGCCTATATTACAGAGAGAAAAGAAACGCAGCCACCCACGACGCAACTTATTACGCCGGAGGCAGAATCGGACAAAGAACTGAACAGACAAAAAAATAGCAGTGAGTCTTAAAATTTGAGTTCCGTAAATTTATTACTAGAATAAGTATAGAAAATATAAAAGCCCGCTTGGCAGATCTTGTCCAAGAACTATTTGATAAACAGAGAAAACAAATAACAAAAAAAATTAACGAATATGAAGAGTTTGTTAAATTTAATAATTCAAACGTCGAAGAAGTCGTACAAACGGTAAATAAACGACATTAAAACAAGCATTAACGCACTAACTGACAGGCAGCAGAAATTGATAAAAGACACACCGGAACTCCGTGAAGAATTTAATTCCCTGAAACTACAATACGAAGTTTTAAACCAACAACAACATAAAGAAGACCTTGTCAAAAACGGTCTTCCAGAAACTGAATACCAACACTAACATCATGTACTAGAGAAGAAATACTCGGAAATACTATCACGGCCTTCTGTCTAGATCATACAAACGTCCGAGCACCACCAAACATTTGCACTGCATCAGTCATAAAGTGCAAAGTAGCAGACCATTACTTCAGCGCTCTAAACCTGCAAACCAACACAATATCCATGGAATGTCCCACAGAAGAAAAGAGACAGGAAACAATAATAGAGGAAGAAATAGTCAACCACGAAATACGAAAAACAGACTGGAAACACCTGGCATCAGATTGAGCAGATATCTTATACAACAGCATTAAACTCACACTGGAGGAAATATATACGAATGCTACAAAGAAAGTCATAATTCGTTCAAAAACAACACAACATCCTTTGATAACACAAAACAATCCTAGAAATACACAGAAAGGATGCTTTATGGAAAGAATTAAAGCGATATCAAAATAACACAGCTTTAAAAACTGAATAAAAGATAACAAGGAATCGCATTACAACACAAATCAGAAAAGCAAAAAAAGCAACTATAGAGACAAACTAACCTCTGCACAAAACAACATGAAACAAACTTGGCATCTGATCAATTAGATGCTAGATTGTGTTCCCAACCGCAACTCCTCCGAAACCATAAAACACAGCTTCATGAAAGACGCAAAACCTATCCAACAACTAGCAAATGACTTTAACCAATACTTTGCAGACTCCACCCAAGAACTGCACAGCAATATTCCCCCAATTGCAAAACGTGACCCTTCATTTGGACCACAATCAAAACAGACATTATGGTTCCCAACCACAAAAGTAGCATAACTTCTCTCTGCAATACATCAAATCAAACCAAACAAAGGCTCAGGAATTGATGGTATAACACATAAAGCTATAAAGCAACATGCAACTAGTTTAAGTCCTATCCTACTAAAATTATAAATAAAATATTTAAAACAGGAGAGATACCGAGTGTACTGAAAACCGCCATAATCACACGCATATAGAAACATGGAAAAAGAAATTTAATCAGCAATTATAGACCTATAGCAGCATTACCAATTATCAATCAAATTATGGAGCGGATCATACTGAAGAAACTCATAGCATACACAAACACCTTTCATATTTTCCCCAAAACACAATATGGTTTTCAGAAAATAAGGGAACAACATCCCCCTTGGAATATTCTACAGATTTAATTAATACCGCCTTAGACAAGAACAAAATTGCCATGGTAGTCTTTATTGATCTAATTAAGCATTCGATACACTCACACATCAAACCTTGTTTAAAAAGTTCAGGCATGTTGGAATAGACGGGTCTCTTCACAGGTGGTTTAAAAACTACCTTCAAAATAGAAAGCATATCACACGTATGGGGTCTACCGAAGCAGAGAGCTACCAGTAACCTCTGGAGTACCACTGGGAGATGTACTCTCCCGAACTCTATTCAACATTTACACGTACGATATTAATCAGCTACCACTCAAAGGTAAGATATTCCAATACGCAGACGATACAGCAATAATATCCATCCATAATAACGCAAGCATAACCCAAACAAATATGCAACATGACATAAATCTGATCATAGACTGGCTCACGAATAACTCCATACACTTAAACTCAGAAAACACAAAATTAATGATATTCAGAAATCCACTGACTCAACCAGTTGAGAACATATATATAACCATCCAACATATAAAACACACAGAACAGCAAAACCACTACAGTCACTCATTTTAAAACAATACGGTACCTTGGAAATTACTTCGATGGAGATATGAACTGGAATAGCCACATAAACCATCTACAGAACAAACTCCGTACGATGAGTGGCAAACTCTACATGTTAAAAGACATAGTTCCCATACACCTAAAAACCCTAATATACAAAACACTAAGCCAAAATATACTAAGATACGCTATAACACGGTATGCTTTCTCTGCACCCTACAAACTAAATGGATTAATGTCGCTACAGTGCAAAATCATAAAAGTGATCTTTTGGGAACAAAGAGAAAATAACGATCTTATATACATTGCAATGTCAGTACACAAAATACTGACAGCAAAACATCTATGTCACTATGCAGCTTTGCTAAAATATTATTTCGATGCCAACTACAGGACAGTCAGAAATACATATCATATAACAAGACCTGAGACTACTATTTATATCACATATAAATACAATAATCACTACGGAAAGGCCACTTTCCGTAGTGTGTGTGGCAGGACAGTATTTCTGTCCTGTAGTTGGCAGGACAGAAGTACTGTCCTGCCAACTACAGGGCAGTCAGAAATACATACCGTATAACGAGACTTCAGACAACTAATTATATCACATGCAAATGCATAATCGCTACGGAAATGCCATGCGAAACCTATTTCCCAGACATGATAAACCAATTACCTTTTGGATACAGAAACCTTACAAACTACAGTAGCCTGAAAAGAGCTCTAAGGACATACTATAAACAAGAAACACGCACCCAAAATACCATACAAACTTAATGAAACACAATATATTCGCTCAGGCTTCCAGTTCACCGACGCATCAATACATTCCAAGTTTGTGTGTGTGTGTGTGTGTGTGTGTGTGTGTGTGTGTGTGTGTGTGTGTGTGTGTGTGTGTGTGTGTGTGTGTGTGTGTGTGTGTGTGTGTGTGTGTGTGTGTGTGTGTGTGTGTGTGTGTGTGTGTGTGTGTGTGTGTGTGTGTGTGTGTGTGTGTGTGTGTGTGCGTGCGAGCGTGCGTGCGTGCGTTCGTGCGTGTGCGTGTGCGCGTGTGTGCGTGTGCGTGCATGCGTGCGTGCGCGTAAATTTCTCAATCATAGATTTTGTAGCTTCCCAAAACACAAAAAAAACAATAAATAATAACCAACTGGTGTCATCCTCAGATAAGATGACATATATAATCTTCAAGGATGAAAGCAGAGAAATTAGTTCTCGTCCAAGATGTATCATATGTAACCAAATGCATTTGATGTACATATCACATATAAACCAATGTATGTAACGTATGTATTATATGTAAACAAATGCACGTAATGTAATTATCATATGTAAACAAATGCACGTAATGTAATTATCATATGTAAACAAATGTAAGTAACGTATCATATATATATATATATATATATATATATATATATATATATATATATATATATATATATATATATATATATATATATATATATATATATATATATATATATATATATATATATATATATATACAGGGGACAGGCCGCATTGTTCCGGATGTAACAAAAAACAACACTTCTACTGTTCAGGGATCTCAGAAAGCACGTGGAAAGCAAAAAGAACAGTACCGTGAGAAAATGAAGAACAAAGACCAGACACCAAAGAAAAGTAACGACGCACATCAAGTTAAGCCGTTTCCGGATCCTAAAATTACAGATAACTTTGATTCATTTAAATTCATGGTGAAAGACTTGTAAAATACATACATGAACAAATTGACAAAAAATTCGAGCAGTATAAAGACTGCATACAGTTCAATAACCAGACCTCTGAAGAAATGTTAGGAACCATGCGAGAAATAAAGACGAAATTAACTGTAGCGATAGTAAAGCAAGAAACACTCCAGCGCGAAAATCAAGAATTGAGGAAAGAAGTAAACACACTCAAGTGTCACATGGAGCACAAGCTACAAAAAGAGAAAAAAAAACTTGAAATTGAAGGAATAATGAAAGAAAATACAGAAAATTTGAGCAACATAATTAAATTATTACTATTTTTTATTATATTGGGTGAGTTAGAGAGCGCGCTGTGTAGGTAGACGGATGCACGTACCCTGTATCGCTGCTCCTGTTTTATAAGTTTAAAATGTTATTTATCTCATGTTTCTAACTTGAAAGTGCTACTATTTAATTCTGCTAGTCACACTGAAGACAGGGACTTTCAAATCACCAAAATTGGATAAGTAATATTCAAATTCTCAGTGTTCATACAGTGTACTGCAGTCACTAGCCAACGAAGAACAAAGGACGTCGCCATTTTAAAAGTCGCAATACAGTCGCTAACGGGAAGAACGGCTGATCACCGATACAGCGAAGTTCAAGCAAAATGAGCTGTAACAAGTACAATAAGCCATGAAGGGGACTGTGTGCATTGTTCCGGATGTAACAAAACATAACCCTTCCACTGTTCAGGGATCTCAGAAAGCACGTGGAAAGCAAAAGGTGCCGTGAAACGGATCGAATGGCGATGTCAACAGTACCGTGAGAAAATAAAGAACAAAAACCAGACACCAAAGAAAACTAACGAAGCACATCAAGGTAAGCCGCTTCCGAATTCTAAAATTACAGATAACTTTGATTCATTTAAATTCATGATGAAAGACTTGTTAAATACACGTGGAACGTGGAACAAATTAACATAAAATTTCAGGAGTATGAACATGAGATACAGTTCAATAACGAGACCTCTGAAGAAATGTTAGGAACCCTGCGAGAAATAAAGACGAAATTTTTGTAGTACATGCTACAAAAAGAAAGAAAAAAAGAATTTCAAATTGAGCGAATAAAGACAGGAAACACAGAAGATTTAAGAAACAATGCAACTGATCGGTAGCAAAATTGGAATTCAAATCACAACCGCAGATATCACCTCTATTATCCGAGGCCCACAAAAAAACAAAAAGAGACCGTCAATAATCGCTCGTTTTACCAACAGAAGTCTGAGAGTTTCCATTCTTACAACAAGCCAGAAAACAAGGCTGACAACAACGATCCTAACTGATAAGAAACTCCCAACACCAATCTATATAACGGAACACTAGACTCCATACCTCAATAATCTTTTTATACCAAGCAATGAAGAAAAAAGAGAAAAATTGCAAGTTTCTGTGGACAAAGAACTCCCAGATAATTATGAGAAAGAATGAAAACACTCGAGTATACATAATTACAAGTGAATCCGACTTACACAGCCTACCAATATAAAACACTAACGTTTTACATCCTTAGAATAAGATTAGAACTTATTTAAAAACTATATAATGGAGATCTCAAACATAGGCGAACATATCCAGTCAGACAAAATAAACTTCAAGGTCTTTGACTCTTTAAAGGAATGGTCAGACAACATTTCCACCAATACCAACTTCAGCTAAATTACAACATTATAAACATAGATGTCCTAATACTGACCGAAGTTGCAATAAACGACACAGAAATTTACGCATACAACATAAATTATTATCAAACCTAAAACTTTTGTAGACCAAACAAAAGAGGAGGTGACATCGTGGCATTCATCAAAGAAAAATACACTGTGACTGAAAAACAAACTCGAACATGCGGAAACACTAATTTTGAAAATCACAAATAGCCACAATAGTATCAAATACACAATAAGAACACTATGCAGACCCCCAGATAATAATCCACTCAATTTTCTTCACGAGTTAGAAACATGGATAAGCGGCATCGAACTGCGTACACCACACAGCCTGATCCTAATAGGAGACATTAACATAAATACTCTTGACCACGATTCTTCAACCACTAACACATATCCAGATATACTAAATCAGTACAACATAAACCCTACCGTTACCTCCCCGACAAGAGAAGAAACAGCCTGATCCTAATAGGAGACATTAACATAAATACTCTTGACCACGATTCTTCAACCACTAACACATATCCAGATATACTAAATCAGTACAACATAAACCCTACCGTTACCTCCCCGACAAGAGAAGAAACAGCCTGATCCTAATAGGAGACATTAACATAAATACTCTTGACCACGCTTCTTCACCCATTAACACATATCCAGATATACTAAGTCAGTACAACATAAACCCTACCGTTACCTCCCCGACAAGAGAAGAAATACTCAATAACTCACTAACGCAATCATGCATTGATCATATCGACATACGGGCACCCATCGATACATATACAGGGTGTTCGGGATAAATTTGACATATTTATAATTAATTATATTTTTCCGTAAGTTACATGTATTAACACACACTTCTCTTCATTTAAAAGTTTGGACCCTTCTTCATTCATATACAAGATGTCAGAAAGGATGGATAGCTGGAACCCACCTGAATCATGGAAGAGAATAACTTGTATCATGATGATTCGTGCCCGCCATCAAAATAAGGATATTACGACTGCTGCCCAATGCTCCCTGAATACAGTAAAAACAATCAGGCATGAACTAGAGACTTGCAATGGTGACTACGAGGATGTAGCAAGAAGAAAGATCCCTAGCAGACGATCTGATTGCGTTCGTACAGCAGAATTCCTCGCAAATCTGCAGGAACAGGTGTTGAAGAACCCTGGCATTGGAATTCGGGCTTTGTTCGTGGAGTTGCTAACTGTAGTCAAGCCCTGGATAACAAGGGTAGCCAATGGTAGGCCGTATGTATGGCAGCAGGATTCGGCCCCTTGCCACACCTCTGGGAAAAGTCAAAAATGGTTGTCTGAAAATTTCTACGACTTCACCAGTCCAAATGTTTGGCCTCCAAACTCCCCAGACCTTAATCCCATGGATTATTTTGTATGGGGCGCAGTTGAAAAAGACACCAATCGCACTTCCAGTAATACAAAAGCCCAGTTAATGGATAAAATTAAAACAGTTTTTGCGGCCCTTCCCAGGGAGACTGTAGCATCAGCTTGTTCGAGGTTCCGAAGCAGAATTGAAGCTGTGATCGATGCTAATGGTGGTTATTTTGAGTAAATCTTGTTGATAGTATTGTAATTAACTCTGCCTGTAATGTTTTTTTGTCAATTCATTAAATTTAATAGATACAAAGAAGATTTTCTTTTTCCTTACGAAACTGTCAAATTTATCCCGAACACCCTGTACATCATAAGTAATTAACATCAAAATTGCCGATCACTACTTTGTCTCAACTTCGTTTTATAACGTTTCCTAATCGCCCCCCCGATCCCACCACCACCACCACAATAGTCGACAAAAGTCGATCATACTAAAGAGCATCGTCAATAACGAAGTATAAAATACAGACTGGAATTCCCTACTTAACATAAACGATCCTGTAACATTATACGAGAATTTTCAACTAAAGTTCACAGAAATATACAAAAAAGCAACAAAACCTAAACAAACGAGGCGACAAACAGACAACAATCCATAGATAAATGACGACATACTAAATACTATTACTGTAAAAGAAAATCTATGGAAAAAACTTATAACGTCACCCAGTAACAGATATTTACGAAGCTTATACAAAAACACAAGAAATCAACTAACAACAAAAATTCTTTGGGCAAAAACACGCTACTACTTCCAAAAATTCATGGAATATAACGACAACATTAAGCCAACATGGGCTACACTCAACGAATTAGTAACACGAAAAAAGAAAACTTCAGCACAAGATTTTATTGCAAAAAGCTTCGGCCAGGATACATACCAAGAGGAACTAGTAGACTCATTCAACCATGTTTTCACACACAATATCACGCGACTCAAAAAAGAAACTACCAACGATCAACAAAAAACTACCGACACAAAGTCAACAACACAAGATGTATTTTCCACCCATAACAAAACAGGAACTGGAAGAAGCAATCATACAACTAAAACCAAAGACCACTCCAGGAATAGATAAAATAAGACTAAAAGACCTTATAACACACTTTGAACAAATAAATCCAACACTTTTAAAACTCGTGAACATAATATTCGACACAGGCATTATTTCACAACAACTAAAAACTGCAGTAATTATGCGAATATACAAACACGGCAAAAGACACGAAACTCAGAACTACAGAACAATAGACAATAGCTACACTACCACTCATCTTAAAAATTCTATAAAAATAACACACACTAGACTACAGAACTATTTGCAGAAGTACAAAATCATCTCACAAAACCAATACGGCTTTCAGAAAACAAAAAGCACCATTACTTTATTAGAAGACATCGCCGACACACTAAACAAAGAACTCTACAAAAACAAGTACGCCGTCCTTATACTGTTGGACTGACCAAAGCATTTGATACACTTGAACAAGACATACTACTCACCAAACTATAGTCAATAGATATGAGAGGAACTGCATACATGGTTCAAGAACTACCTCTCAAACAGAACACAAGTAACACAAATAGGTACATGTCACAGTCGGAGTATACAAATAAAACACGGTGTACCTCGAGGTACCATATTATCACCCACTGTATTCAACATATAAATTAACGATGTTCATAACATATCAGTAAGAAGTCAAATATTTTCATACGCAGGTGACATTGCACTACTAGCAATCCACACAGAAATTAACACAGCTCTCTGCAAAGCAGAACAAGACCTAAACGAAATCACAACATACTTCCACCAAAACGCAATTCTAATCAACGGCACCAAAACACAGATGATGATAATACACAACCCAAGAATCATACGCCCGCCCCGCATCACTATCGATACATTGTCACACATACCGCTGCATTAACGACAAAAATACCTTCCAATGTTCCGAAATCAAACCTGTAATAAACGCAAAATACCTCTATATAGATTCCCACCTTAAATGGACAAAACATATAGAATACTTATACTATATGTTATTTTTTTTTACTAATACGAATACAACAAACTCCGGATCATCGCAGCAAAACTCTTCCAAGTTAAATACATTATTCTCCCCAACACAAAAAACTTCCATATCACGGTATCTGCGAATCCCTACTCACATACAGAATAACAGTCTATGCAAATACATCAAACAGCCACCTAACAAAATTAGAAACATTACACAGGAAAATCGTGTCAACAGTGATCTGGACACCTTACACATAACCACTAATATCCGACAAGCACATGACGATACACAGAATTATGAGCATTATAAACCTGAAACACTACATGACATTAACAAGGAATTACTAATTACTTCAACATCACCTATCGAAACAACAGAGATATATCGTATAACACGAACTACAACAACTCTCTACATCAGCACATCCTTCAACAACTCAGACGGTTCTTTGGTGAGATCACATCAGATACCCACGCAACTCAACAACCTACCAAGAAATTTAAAACAAGTAGATAACTACAGAACATTCAAAAAACATCTCTGGAAAATATACCAACAAAGTTAAGATACCATTAACACTAATATACACATCACAAATCAACAGCATCCAATGCCATCATCTCATACATAAACAGTAGCAACAACTTAAATAGAAGCCTAAATCCCACTCTCTTCATTAAAGCTAACCCAAGCTTCGAAGTAGGTGGGATTAACTTGCCTCACTCATCTACCAGTAATCCTTGTAAATGAGTGAGATGAGAGAATATAAACAAATGCAGAAATTTGTTTGTATAATCACTCTTTCTGATACGTTGAAAAAAATATATACAAACAATTCTGTATAATCTTCATTGTTAATATTAGAAGAACATGTATTGTAAATATATAATTATTAAAGTATTATTAAAATTTTTAATTGAAATCCAATGTAGAAATTGCAGCACTTAGTGCTGAACTCTGTAAAATTATAAGATGCAGTGTCACACAAGATGTTTGTTGTATGTATAAATATTTTAGCAATCAATACACTATCATTATTATTATTAAAAAAAAAATGCTTTAGCAGCAAGCGGTAGCAAGCACGCTATTTCGGTGCTCCCGTATTTTAACTTGCAAAGCGAATTAAAATTTCAAGTGTGTCAGTGAATTTCATTCTTCAAGCTGAACATATTGACTTAATAACTGTAAATATTAGTTGAGTAATAAGTATATTATAAGTATTCCAAGTTCAAACTATACGTTGGTCAACTACGCAAGAAGAGAACAAAGTACGTCGTCATATTCGAAATTACAGCAAGATCGTCAAACAAGAAATATGAAGGGCTACAAATACCATGAATACCTAACGGGGGGAGAAAACCACATAACATGCTGTAACTGCCAGAGAAATGCATATTCTATGTTCAGGATTGTCCGAGGCCAATTGACAGAGAAAATGAAATGCGAAGGTGACGAGGGAAATGTCACCAGTGTAGAGAAAACAAAGGAATATTACTTTCAACTGCAGGCTGGAAACAGACAACGCTAAAAACAACCGCAGGCGGTAAACAGATTACGCAGCAATCAATAGCAGAGGGAACGAAAAACAAAGAAAACAACAACGGAAACCCAAGTGGGCCAACTTTGAATGACTTACTTGAAAATAGATTAAAAAAACCTAAACGACTCTTTAATCGATTTTGTTGGAGAACTATTTGAAAAACACACCATCCAGATTACCGAAAAATTCACCCAATATGAGGAGTTAATTAAATTTGATAACAACTCAGTAGAAGATGTATTACAGACTGTCAGTGAAATTAAAAACTGCGTTAAAGAGCTAACAGAAAGAGGGCATAATCTAATTAAAGAGACAACGGAACTACGACAAGAACTAAACTCTCTAAAGCAACAGTACAAACTATCACCAACAGCAGTATAAAAATAATCTCCTGATAGTATCCCGTGAATTGCTACGGAACATCTTAAAGATACCATAATATAACTAAGCAAAAAAAGTGGTGCCGCAATGAATCAAAACATATCCAGTCACTACATCGTTTACCACAAAAAAGGAAAACAGAAAGTAGTAATGCCCATCCAACTCCCGTCGTTGTGTGACTCACCAACAGCCCAACAATAATTACACTTAGAAAAGCTAGCAGAATTAAAAAAAAAAACAGTAATCAAGGTTCTGAAAGGAAACTACGACAATACCCCAATATAGATGTCCGAATATTTAATGCATTATTATCAGAAATTATTCTACCAAACAAGGAAAGTAAAAATAGGAACAATTACCAGTTTACATGGAAAACAGACAGAAAAATATTCCTAAAAATGACACAAGAAGCAACACCAATCCAAACAAAATCCGTAGAAGACCTCAACAGGCTTCCACATAAAAAGGAATATTGACGACTCGTAAATAAGGGAACAGCACACCATCCTACATGAACGAAGACTATCAAGCAGATGTAATCACCCCGGAACATGATAACTGCCACATTCTGAAATCAATAGTAGAATGGAAACAACTGGCAATCCCCAAAAAAGGACTATCTTTTCTCCACATCAACATCAGAAGCATTCAAAAATACTGGCTGACCCTGCAAGCTTATCTGAAGGAATATATAGATAACATAGACATTTTAATACTGACTGAAGTATCTACGACAAACGAAGAGGCAAACATCTACCAAATGCCACACTTTCAACAGCACAAACCCAGCAGACAAACTAAACGAAGAGGTGGTATATTAATATTTACCAAACATAAACCAAACTTAACAGAAATAAACTATAAACTAGAATACGCAGAAAATACATGCATCGAAATTAAAAACATCAAACAAGAAAACCCCTTGATATTAAACGCAATATACAGACCACCCAACTTAAGCACCACAAATTTTCTAGCTGAACTTAACAGATGGCTTTCTGCCATGAGAGAAGGCACATCAGAATACTAGATAATAATAGGAGACATAAATATAAACATTAGGAACATAAATAACAACATAGGAGCTTGTGTAACTCAGTGGATGTTGCGTTTGCGCACCACGGCGCTTGTCCGCACGAAGGAAGGCTTGGTTTCGAGTCTAGTCAGCGACTAGACGAAATTTTTCTAAGCCTTTTTTCGATCAGTTCTGGAGCTATCTGATCCCTGGCACTGGCAAGAGGGTTTTTTCTCCGGAAACTCGGGTTTTTCGTCCCGTATACTCAAGACAATCTACCGTAGAACCCACATTATTTCAGACATTAAATACGAGTGTTAAGGTTAGGGACAACGAGATGGCGACACCTCTAGAGCCGTCTCTCTTCACTGCGTTCCGCTTAATTAGGGATAGCCTTGTGCCAACTATGTCTGATTGGGTACACATTAAAACATTACTACAGCCCAACCTATTGAGTAATCAGAATAACATATCAGATAACAAGACCACAGTCAACAAACTACATAACAATTAAATACAACAATCAATACGGCAAAGCTACCTTAAACCTCTACGTACTTGACATGATAAACAAATTGCCGTTCGACGACAGAAAACTTGGGAGATACAGAGAGCTGAAATAGGAGGTATATAAATATTATACCAAGAATGAAAATTAGAGAAATTCCTGTTTCTCTCTCTCTCTCTCTCTCTCTCTCTCTCTCTCTCTCTCTCTCTCTCTCTCTCTCTCTCTCTCTCTCTCTTCCTCACACACAAACTAAAAAAAATTTATGACAAACCCCTCCCATAAGACCACTACAAGGATACAAACAAACACACCATTTCCAAATCCAACCCTACTTGAAAAAAAAAGTTAAATATATAATAGCAGTTGAAGCCTTCCAAGTATGTACCAACAAACAGTAAAATCAACACTTGGCTTGCGACCAGTACAGAAAGATAACCACGAAACCACCGCCATCTATGATGTTCTTCAGATAAGCTCAGCAAAGCTTCGAGAAAAAAATCGGAAATGCCTCCAAAATTATTATTATTATTATTATTATATTTGTTATTCACTAAAAAATTCTGTAAAATCACTGTAAATATTAGAACATGTGCTGTAAATGCATAATACAAAGGCAAAGAGTGTTATTAAAATAATTAACTGAAATCCATTGTAGAAAAAATTTTGTAAAATTATGATCAAGATAACTATTTTACATATATGTGTAAATATTCTAGCAATGAATAAAAATATTGTTTATTTAAAAAAAAAAAAATATATATATATATATATATCATAATGACTAGATATTCTATTCCAATATTTCACTAATGTTTGTAATGACTGACACCAGCATGTTTACTAATGACAAACACAAAGATATGGTGAGATACTAATATTTTTCAAACAGAAATGAATAGTAAACTCAAATAAATGAAGTCTGAAAATGATGTGCACAATATTATTATTATTATTATTATTATTATTATTATTATTATTATTATTATTATTATTATTATTATTATTATTATTATTATTATTATTATTATTATTACTGGTTTTTAAGTAGTAAATACAATTATTCTTGTGGATTAAAATTGAAAGTTTATTAGTGAATTCCATACAGGGTTTTTTCTCCCGGAAGCTTGAAGCATACGATGGAGAACCATGTGACGGGAAAAAAAGGAACTCGCCATTTTAGCAGCCGCATCATGTCAAGGAGTACCAAGAAATACTAATGGGAGAAACACAACATAACATGCGATCACTGCCAGAGAAACATGCATTTTTTCTGTTGGGGATTGTATGAAGCCAAATGACATTCAAACTCGAATGCCAAGCATGATGATTAGAAGTGCCTCACACCTGCAGAGAAAAGAAAGAAAGAAATGTCGCCTTCAAATGCACGCAAGCAGCTAACAGAGTAAACAACAGCAGGCACAACCTAGCAACTCACATCAGAGGAAATGAAGAATAAGGAGTACAAAAAAGTAAATTCAGATCGGCCTACTTTGAACGTATTACTAGAAAATAGATTGCAAAACTTAAAAGACTGCAGAATCATATTCATTTTAAAACTATTTGAAAAACATACCGAACAAATTACAAAATTTATTAAATTTAATAACAGTTCTGTAGAATAAATATTGTAGACAGGTGAAGAAATTAAGAACAGCATTGAAATACAAACGGAAAGACAGAATAATTTAATGAAAGAGACAACGGAAAGACAGAATAAATTAATGAAAGAGACAACGGATCTACGGCAAGAATTAAATTCTCTAAAACAACATTACTAACTCCTTAACTAAGAACAGCATAAAAATGATCTCATCATAGATATTTCCCAGAATTTGCTACTAAACATTTAAAACACACGACAATGTTGGAGTCTTGACAAGTAACAGATTGATTTGGAGGAAAATTGTAGATAGGAAGTAAGCAATGATGTACATTTTTCATGTAGTACTATCAAATCCTGTACACTCCTTGAGGGTACATGTCAGGAATTTGATGATGATGAAGTATCTTTTGTAAAATATCAGTATTGAATGAAGAATTTATAAAAATACTGAATGAAAAATAGAAATCACAAAATGCTGAAACATTACGTAAGTTTATATAAAATTATTCCGTTATTATTATTATTATTACTTTTGAAATGTGTGTGATATGCGTTGTATAGATAAATGCGTTCATATTCGTGGCAACCTATATGTAAATACGATGGATAAATATATCTTAACTCCCCTCTTTTCAGCGGGTTGCAATTAATCAACAGTCAAACCAGGGAGATGACTATGAGGCAGGTGGTTTCCCGTTGCCTGCGTTGCCGGAAGTATATATTTATGAATGCAGCCGTGTGTGTTCACGGGATTGGTTTGTCTGTTTTGAGGGTTGTAAACCCGATTTACCAGGAAAACCCTCCACCTTCGTATTAGACCGGTTATCTTACCTTTAGTCGAAAGAGACTAGATAAAGTTTCCTCAGGTGACTGACGGGAATCGAACCCAGCCTTTCTGACCAAGAACTTCATCTGTACCGACTGAGCTACGGAAGGTCAGATAAACATATAACTAGTTTTAAAATATCATCATCACCATCATCATCCTCATCATCAAATTCCTCACATGTACCCACAAAGGATGTATAGGATATGATAGTACTGCATGAAAAATTTACATCATTACTAACTTCCTATCTACAATTTTCCTCCAAATCAGTCTATTACTTGTCAAGACTCCAATATTATCGTTATCAGATTTTATATTTCTATCATCTAAGGCACATTGTACCGTATCAATCCACCTATATCTTAGTCTTCCTTTGGGTCGTTTTCTTGCCTACCTGGCAGAGAACACTTGTTTTGCTAATCTTTCCTCGCCCATTCTGTTTAAGTGACCATACCCCCTGAGATTAGCTCTGCTAACGCACTCCTGGATGCCGACAATGTCAAGTTCTTTCCTAATATCCTCGTTTTTAATATGCTATTACCATTGATGCCATCTGTTCACTATCTGTTCTGCGGTCTCTAGTCTTTGGTCAAGTTTTTTTACTTCTGACCCAGCTCTTAGATCCATAAGTTAAAACTGGTTTGAACGCTGTCTTGCATACAGCAATTTAGTGTTCCTAGCAATTTCTCTCTTATTCCATATGAATTTATTCAAATGACTTCCTACCATACCAGCTTTGTTGATTCTTTTGTCTATTTCCAAATTTAATTTACCATCTTCACTAAAAACGTGCCTAAGTAGCTGAAATGTTTTACTTGTTCCACAGGTTCCCCGTTCACAAAACAGTTGACATTTTCAACAATTCTACCTATTTTAATTCTTTGTCTTTTAATGCTGACCTTCACACCATATCTATTACAACAGTTATTCAATTTAGTCAGGGAATCTTGCAAACTTGTAGCGGATTTATTCAGAAGTATAACATCGCCCGCATAAAGCAAAGAGCTGACATAAACATCCCTCTGTGATCCATATGGATAATGAATAACAGAGGGGATAATGTACATCCTTTTCTCACACCAGATTTAACATTAAACTATCTTCCTGTACATCCTTCAATTCTTACTGCCGACTTACAACTCAAATACAGACTAAGTATTGCTTGATATAATGCCCCATTGACACCAATATATCTGTAGGGTATTGAATAGCTTCTCTCATGGCACCTTGTCATATGCCTTTTCCAAATCCACAAAACCTAAATACAGAGCTTTGTTATATACCCAGGCTTTCTCAACTATTTGTCGTAAAGTGAAGATCTGATCCTGACAGCCTCTATTTGGCCTGAATCCAGCTTGTTCTTCACCAAGCTTTTCTCTCACAATTTTTCTCAACCGTTTCTCAAGTTTACTTGTATAGATCTTAACAGGAACACTCAGTAGGGAAATACCTCTGTAATTCTCACATTCAATTTTATTTCCATTTTTATATATGGGCACTATTAGAACTCTACTCCAATCGTCGGGAATTCTGCCCTCTGTCCAGGCTTTCTGAACTATGCTGTGCAGCCACTGTAAGACTTTTATACCACCATACGTCAGTATTTCTGGCCGAATATCACCTACTCCTGCTGCCTTTCCACATTTCAAGCCTTTGATGGCTTTTTCTACTTCAAGTGTGGATATGCATTCCTGACTGTATGCCTGCTGAGTGTTTTTACCACTGTGCTATCACTGCTTGTTTCATTTAGCAATTTTTCGAAGTAATTAGTCCATACTTCAAGGATATATTTTTCTGCTGTGTTCATGTCCCTTTATCATCTCTAACTCATTTTACAGCACTCTTTCTTCCATTTCTAAGTTTCTTCCACTACCTCCAGAATATCGTACCAACTTCTTGATATTTATTTTCTATGTTCTAGCCAAAGTCCTCCCATGACTTTTGTTCAGCTAGTTTTACACAATGTTTCGCTTTCTTACATTTGTCTCTGTATTCTCTAAGTGCACAAGCTGACATATTTGTCAGAAACTTTTGATATGATTTCTTCTTATTCCTAACTGCCTCTTTAACCTCCTGTGTCCACCATGGAGTCCTGATTTTTCTATCCTTGCAGACAACCTCACCACATTCCTCTCCGACTGAATCAATCAGGGTTTTCCTCAAGGGTTGCCACTGAATCTACAAGGTTTGTTTCCTGTTCTCAAACTCTTTCAATTTTTCTTCAATAATATTTGTGTATATTAGTCTGCAGTTCACATCTGAGAGCTGCTCAACTTTTAATCGATTAAAAACTTTCTTACATGTTATTCTTTTCAATATGAAATTCAATTTTATCCTGACCAAGATTAAATGGTGATCGCTTCCAATTTCAAATCCCCTGGACATTCTGGTGTTCTGCACCAGAGAGAAATCACTTTCAACGATAATATAGTCAATGATACTTTTCTTATTCCTTGCCTCTTCTATCCATGTGAATTTGTGCGCATTTTTATGTTGGAACATGGTATTAGTAATAACCAGTCCATGTCCTGAGCAGAAATCCAACAAGTATTTGCCATTATTATTAGCTTTTCTCCAAATTTTCCCAAAATATTTTTGTATGTCTGACAATCATTTCTTACTATGCTATTTAGTTCATTGTGTCAGTTGCTTTTTCTAAAGCCTCAAAACATTCCTCCTCTCATGCCTTAGTAGAACCTTCGGTGAGACCATAGGCACAAATAAGTCTCATTTTCCAGTTCGTCATTCTCATATTTGCCTACATCACTCTACTTGAAATTGCCTGTAGAAAATTAGCCTCGTATTTAGTGTTGAATACTATTGCTACTCTTTCTTTTCGTTGATTATCATTGCCTAAATATAACATTTTGAATTTATTGCTCAGAAAGATCTCACCAGTTTTTGTCTTTTTTGTTTCATTCACCCCTATTATGTCGATCTGGTACTTATCTAATTCCTCAGCTAGCTCCATTTCTTTGCCATTCAGGCTTCTTATGTTGATAGTACCGATCTTCAATTCTGGTGATATTGAGTTGGGGTGTGTTTTAGGATTTGTTCCAGTAGCTGACTTTTCGCTGTTCGCCATGGCTCCCTGGCAAAAACAACGGGGGCCTTGTTTAACTGGGCGACGCCGCAGCCGGCATGAAATTCTATCATGTTGTACCATCATTTTGTATTTTGGTTTAAGCCAATAAGAATACAATTTGATCGGCTAAATTCCAAATTGCCAGCCTATCCTCGTTGGTTCAGTATCCAGGTAGATACCTAACAGGGTACACCACGAGAAAGTGAGGATTGGACATTAGATCAGAAGCCCTGGTCGGTTCTCCACATTCCTTTAAAGGCTATGTGGAGGTCTCCTCTCAGTTATACAGATTTGACCCTTAAGCACCCCGAAAAGAAGTTAAATGGTTTTAAGAAGTTTAAAATTAATAATTTCAATTTTAAAATTTTTGCCACTTAATCATTTCCACATTTTGAACTGTGAGAATTCATTTAATTTGTATAAGCTTTGTTATCCTTGAACGGAATGGAATATTACAAAATCTGGTGTAAAAGTAATTTATAGTGGGTAGGATAGCGAGAATAATTTGTTTTCCTCTTTTAGAAGAAAAAAAAAAGAAACTAATGATACTTTTTATAGATAGTATTCTTACTGCCTTCACGTTAGTAAGATGTATACGAAACTCTTATAACTTTTCTGAACAACGTAGTTGAATCACTTTGTGCAAAGGAGCCAACGCCCTGAGGTCTGTTTCCACTTTCATTACCCAACTGGTCCCGAGAAAATAATCGTTGAGAGGCTCGAAAATCGAGCCCTAATTTCCTTAGTGTTATGATTTTATATTTCGCTAATCAAAATATAGTTTGAACTCAATAACTCCATATGGAAATGGCTAAGAAACTAAAACACAGCAAAAAAAAAAAAGAAAGGATGTTGAAACATGCATTTATTATGCAAATTTATAATGCAAATATTGATTGTAAAAATGATCTGATATTTGGAAGAAAAAAAATTATCTTCATGTTAGGATGAGTGTCTTTACTGATCAGAAAATGGCATAGAGCATTGTACAAAAGTAGAAAAATAATAAGAAAATGCATTTGCAAGCTGCAATGAGTCCTTCGCTTCTTTGGTAATTTAAAGACAGACAGCGATATTTCATTTCCTTAAATGTGAGATTCTGGAGTGATCCGTTTCGAAAATGTATTGTTCCTTCTGCATTAAAATTTAAGCTGGAAAAATAGACTTAAAACGTCATGTTCCTTTTCTAAACATTATTGCTTTGCACTTTAATGATTTTGAACACACCTTTCCGGATTCGCAGAATTACGAAGGGACAAATATACAAGGTGTGCGGTAAAATTTTTAATTAAAGCAATAAATGAAGTGAAAGACACTTAACAACAGTTCGTCTCAACATCATGCAGTAAACTAATTGAATTCTACCCAGAAAACTGATTCCGAGACATGGACGATACGTCAGGATCATTGTTATTACTTATGGAACCAGCTAAAACGAAATGCATGTAATAAGAACATAAATAGCAAACATACAGAATAAAGAAACAAACTCCAATCAGAAATGCGCTGAACTAAACGTGTTTATTACACCAATAAAATAATTTAAAAGAAAATTAAAGAAAAATTAAAGGAACTTGAGGAATAATAAACAATGCGCTTAATAAAATATCACATCCTGATGCCTCCTTATGCCTCAATGAGTATTATCCAGCACATTGTAAAGCACAGTTAAACTAACAATCAGTTAACGAATAAATGTAATGAACTTTCAAGGAACAAATTATAAACCTAAGGAGAACTTTAACTAATTTGGAAAGACAAATTCCAACACTATCCACACACAGCTTAGATGGTCAATTATCAGAACGTACATATGCCATAAGCTGTTGGTTATGTGTGATATGAAGATTGGATGCTTATGGATTTGTTTCAGTGGGAAATAATTTTCTTATAATAGAGAAACCAGAGTGCAGCTTCCGTAAAATCAGGTCATTTTTAATCAATTGATTATCTGCCCGTTATCCCATTCATAACACTAGCATGCTATAGCTTCGCAGCAGATAGGCAAACAACTTGGCCTGATTGGTCGAGTGCTTTAGCATATCCGTTCTCAAGTTAAAAGGCTAAGGCTTTGCGCATGAATGTTTGTGATGTCCTTTATCCATTCATACAAATTCATCAATGCAAACATATACTCTTGCAAGATTGATTGGGTCAGCATTTCTTCATCCCCTGTAACTCAGCTGACAGATCTGTAGCAAAAGCTCACCATACTACTCCCAATAACCCTTCACTAAGGGGAACGATACCCTCCTCAGAAATACGGAGAGAGGAGAGAAGTTATTTAATGACTTTGCCATTATTCAGGATTAGAATATACTCCGTCTACATTAGACAACTTTCTGTTATAGTTGTTTCATGTGAACGCAACGTAATACTAGACGTGAGTTTTATAAAATTTCTTTTATATTGCTGTGTGATGGCAATTTGTAATATTCGAATAAGTGCTGTTGTATTGTATGGTATCCCTGTTCTCTAAGAAATTAATAAAATTTCTGTTATTAATATCTAAGAGACATTCAAACTAAATACGAGTTTTCATGAACATTCAGACGACCACTAATATATTTATGCAAAATGGCTCTTATAAAGTTATCATAGAGATGGCAATCTGATCTTGTTTAGGATTGCGAGAATTCTCAATAGCAAGACTAGGAGAAGTGAGATCTACCGCTCGAGAAAAAGAGTAATGAGCATTTCAAAAGATATGGTGATGCTTCAAACAGAATTTATGACCCCCCCTCAGGATATAGGGGGAAAGTGATGTGTGTTTGGTGAGATGAAGGTGTAGGGAAGTAGAGAGAGGATAACATGTTTGTTGCCTCTGGTTGCCAGACATGCATGTGGGGAAGTATCAGTGATGTGCAGGTGCCCATATTTACCTGCCAGTCGTGTGTGTGGGGGAGGGAGCAAGGACGAAGCGGGATGAGAGAGGTACGTGTTCGTTGCCCACAGGGGCCAGTCAGCCAGGTGTTGGGGATAGAAGAAATATCCGTGAGGGGAGGTGAGAGACGATGGGTGTAGGCGGAAGAGGGAAGGATAGGGTAGGAAGTGATGGGATTAGATAGGTATGTATTTGTTTGTTGCCCTTGGGTGTTTCCTTGGTTACGCTATTCCTTGGGTTTACGCATGTATTGTTTCTTGGTTTTTGTTTTGAAAGTTGGTATTAATATTTCCTTTTGGTCTCTTCGACTGTCAGAGTTTTCGTAGTTGCATATGATCAATCAGAATCATTACTCCTTCGTCCTAACTTAAATCGTAATGACTGCCTTCTCTTCAAGAAGACTGGGAATTATTATCCTCCATTGCATTACACACACATGGACACACAATACGATTTACCGTTAGTATGGAAATACTGTCGAGAAATCAAAGCGAATGTAGGACTGCATGCTTAGAAGGATTCTGTTTTAACGGAAGTATTTTCATTCTTTATTTATATTTAAATTTGTGTTATTGTTCTTTAGCTGACATCAATGTTTTTGAATAATTAAAACATATTATTTGGTAAAAATAAGAATTATTTTACCTGTGATATATGAGGTTTTCCTTTTAAACTCTGCCAAAGAAGCTTGCAGCTGTTTAATAAATGATATATTTTATCTATTTCAAAGTATTTATTTTTGCCTATGCAAAATTGAAGTCGAATTTAACAGCATCGTCAGAATCCGGCTGCTGCTGTTCATAAGTATGTTAAGAGTTTTCATATTTTTTCATCCCGAAACGATTAGGTACAAACGATTAGCTGTTACAAGATGTGTTGTATTTTATTATAGTGCAAAAGATATATTGAATATCCAAAATTGGATTAATGACTGTGAAATTTAATAAGTTAAATCGCATTTATGTTTTTTTTTCCTTTTTAACTGTTATATGTAGATATTAAACAAATTCATTTTCTTATCATGTAAATATAGAAAACAAAAAGCAACTTAAATATTTCTTTAATTTTTCAGATCACTCAAGTTGCAACAGTCAGGCATACTTATGAAAATCATAAATGAAATCTTATTTAAAGAAGACCTAAAAGCACGAGGGAAAAGTGATTACTCCTTTAAGAAACGGAAGCTGTCCAAGTCTTACGTTTATATCATCTCCAAACGACTTTCTTATTATTGATTGTCGGATATGCTATTTTCTTTATAGCTCTTTTCTTTTAAAATATATTTTTTAAAGCAAATTTTGCTAGGAAAACAAAACCAAAAAAACAACAGATATTCTTAACTTATTGTTACTTTTATTGTATTAAAATTTTGTTCAGTATAAAAAAACTATATCTATTATATCCTTTAATATATATCAGAGAATGCCACTAGCACAAGAAGCTCTCTCTTTCAGACTCGGGTCGCTTAGCATCGTTCATAGTTTCAGAAATAACAAATTTCCCGGAACAGTTTTTCTTTTCTTGTCTCTCTTGATCGACGGTTCAGAAGGGGGGAACGATTTTAAGTCATCCTGACGAAAACAGTAATTTGTAATAAATTGACCTTAACATGAACAGAATTTTTTTTGCTTTGAATCTGCGCCAATTTCCAGTATTGTATATTTGGCGTGGACTTTTTTCATGATCTGAAAAACTAATCCTACACGACACACCGTGCTCATCTGTACATCAGCAAGATTTTATGAACATTTTCATTCTTGCTTGTATAAACTTTACAGCAAATTTTTTCAGTATACTTTACAAGAAACAATGAAAACCTTTTCCCCACTTCGAATCTATGCAAGATCACATGGCCACATTTGTTTCAATAATTAAACTATTATTTTTTTTCTAATGAAGTTCACCAAAGTGTTTTATTATAAAATCAGTTTAAGTGAACAGCTTCCTTTCTTCATCACGAGCATTATCATCAAAGCCGTCGTTTTTTATGATATCCTCTCATCAAGAGTGTCTTGTTAACTTTCCTCCACCATTCTGCGTAAGTAATCATGATCGTTTAGATTAACATCAATATGTACGCTGGGCCTAAGTACATTTATTTATCATACGATTTTGAAATTTATTCTGTCTTTTCACTGTTATTATTCTCAGAATTCATATCTTTCTGAATTTAAATATTTGATATTTCATTTCCAGAATTAAAGTAAACCACTTTCAGATCCATCATTTATATTCGTTTAAAATATTATGCATGTTTCTAGTTTAGTGTATTTGGCTCATTTCTATTTCTTATTCACATTTCCATAAGCTCCTTTAATGCAGTGCTTTTTATTTATTTATCTAATTTTACACTTCATTTTTCGACTTCAACTTCTACTACTTCTTTTGCAAATCAGTGCTTTCATTTGTATTTCTCTGGGGAGATTAACGAAGTAACTCCAGTTCAGAAGAAAGTGAATATATTGAAAACAATGGTTGGCTTTTGATTCATCTTTTAATTTTCTGTGCAGTGACAATAATTCTTCGCATGAGTTCTTTATTAACTTCAGTAATTGTTTTATTGATCAAATTATATGTATTTATGAGTAAGTTTTTGATACTATTATTTTTCAGCTGTCCTTCTAATTAGGACCTAATTTTCGAATATGAGCTCTCAGTTTGTTGAGTTTTCTTGTAGAGAAGATTTATCCATGGTGCAGATTACTTTGCCGTTGGCTTTTGCTCTTATCGTTTGCACACAAGCTTGATTGTGATGATATAGGCTGTGCTGTATACGAAGAGGTTTGCTTCCTATAAAACATTTTGTTGTCATTGTTTTTATCACACCATCTGTAACTTAAAAGAGCTATTTTAGCTTATATTTGTGTAGAGCTACTAATGTTGGGAGTCGTAAACCGTAATACATTGAGTTCATGTGTTCCAATATGTTCCAACATGTGTTCTAACTTCATTTCATACCAAATATCTGTCAAAATATTCTTCACTGTTCTTCAGCATGATGACGTCTGAATTGAATTTTCAAGTTAGATACAGATACCTGTTAATATATTGTTATTTAAGCAGTTGATTTATTACTAAACTCTTGCTGCACAAGTTCAGTGAATATTTTGTTCCATAAAATAAAATGCTTTTGAATCCAGATTTCATTGTTCTGTTATAATAAATTCAGAGAATGTTATTATTATTATTATTATTATTATTATTATTATTATTATTATTATTATTATTATTATTATCATCATCATCATCATCATCATCATCATCATCATCATAATCATGTCAAATAGGGCGGTGTGTAGGCACATGAATGAGGGCTCGGTAATATCGCTACTCCCCGTTTTTTATAGTTTTAAAGTGGTTCCAACTCCTGTTTTTAGAAAGTGTTCCCAAGTAACCCTACCAGTCACGCTGAAGACAGCGATATAACAATTCACCGAAATCGGCTAAGAAGAAACCAAATTTTGAAGTGTTGAAAAGTGAACAGAAAGTATCACACTCAACAGCGAGTGAAGAAGGAAGGACGTCGCCATCTTTACAATCATGGCAGGCTTGCTCAAGGGAAGAAAGTTGAGTCATGAAGTGAACCAAATGCCTGAAGGATTTATTTGCCTACGGAAATGAAATAACCTGTAGGAAATGCAGTAGGATTCTAAACTTAAAATGTGCCAGCTTTTCAGATACAACCTGGCAACGTAAAACCAATGCAACATGTGAAGAATGGAAAACGTGAGGAATGGAAATGTATGATCTGCAGGAGGAACAAAGAAACGCACCTAAGGGAGCCACCTACGATGCAACCGATTATACCGGAGGCAAAATCAGACGACGAAATGAATAGATAAAAAATGCAGGTGAGTCCTATGATATCAAATCTTTAAATATACTAATAGAAAACGGTCTAGAGACTATAAAAGCCAGCTTATTAGATCTTGCACAAGAACTCTTCAACAATCAGAACGAACAATTAACAAAGAAATCTAGCGAATATGACGACTTGGTCAAACATAATAACTTGACAGTGATAGATGTGTTGCAAACTGCAAAAGACATTAAAATCAGCATTAACGCACTAAATGACAGGCAACACAATTTGATAAAAGAAACATCCAAACTCCCTCAAGAACTTCATTCTCTAAAACTGCAATGGCAAGGTTTAAATCAGCAACAACATGAAGATCTTATCATAAACGGTCTTCCTGAAACTGCACCTGCAGGAAACCTCAGAGATGTATTTTTAAAATTAGGCCATACAATTTACATCCCCCTACAGCTTAACGACATTCAGACCGTAAATCGGATTCCTAGGAAGAGCAAAAAACAAAGCTTGCCACGAACTGAACCAGTTATAGTTCGTCTTACAAGCAAGTCCACAAGAGACGATCTCATAAAAGCCAGCAAACAGAAAAAACCAGTTCACAAGGACTTGAACGCATTGCTAGACAACACAATATTAATTATCTGGATATTTAATACCATTCAACCAGAACCTGTAGTACCAAGCAAAAACAGAAAAAAATTACCAATTTTTGTGGATCTGAAATATCAAGATATTCTTGATGAAAGTCACAAACTTCAAAACCGATAGAAATTAAAAGCTCAGAAGACATAGAAAGGCTGCCATAGTGAAAATAAAGAAGTCTTCTAATTAGTTCAAAAAGAAGACCACAACAAAAATGAATGTGAACCACCAAGACAGATGCAATGACACCAGAACTTACCAGCAATTTCACTTTGATTAGACGTTTCAGATCATTCATTTGACCTCCCAAACATCGGCCTACTTCCAACACGACAATCAAATCAATAAAAAAATAGATATATCTAACCGGGGTCATCCTCAGATAAGCTGATTAAAAAGCTTTGAGGATGCAAGCAGAGACATTACATCTCAACCGAGATCAACAGAGAAAAAAAATTATTTATTACATTAAAGTGCTGTAGTTACGGCGCTTAAATACATTAAAAGTAAAAATTGTAAAATATATGTACTGTTATCCTATAAATGCAGTTTAAAAAATATTATTTAATTAATTAATCCTTTGATGTAAAGGTTTCTTAGAATAATAATAATAATATAAAAATAAAATGTATAGGAATTAAAGAGTACAAAAAAAATTAAAAAAATATTGTTTAAAAAATATATTAAAAGTGAAAATTCTAAAATATAGCATGTTATACTATAAATGCTGTTAAAAATGTAATCTTATTCAATTGAAAATTATAAATAAATCTATAGTAACTATTACGAACACATTATATAAAAAATGAAAATTCGTATGAATTTTCATTTTTTTATAATTCATAATTCATTGTTATTTTTTATAATTTATAATTCATTTGTTAAAGAAGAAAAAAAACTCGAACAACATGTTTTGTAATTGCATAATATGCAATCATAATTTTGATAATAAAAATCATTGAATTTTAAAAAATACTAGTTATTATTATTATAAGTATGTAATTTTTAGAATTTTTAAATTTCGCAATTTCTATAATTTTATGATGTAACTATTATATGTATGCAAGACACAATAAAGTATTTACAAAAAATCATTATTATTATTATTATTATTATTATTATTACTGAAAACATAGAGGGCGCTCTGTGTAGGCATACGATCGGACGCACGGTGATATCGCTGCCCCCTTTTTTATAGTTTTAAAGTGGTTCCAACTCCTGTTATAAATTTGAAAGTGTTCCCAAGTAACTCTACAAGTCAAGCCGAATACAGTGATAAAAAATTTACCGAAATCTGCTAAAAAGAAGAAACCAAATTTTGAAGTGTTGAAAAGTGAACAGAGAGGACTGTTCACTTTTCAACACTTCAACAACGAACGAAAAACAAAGGACGTCGCCCAAAACCTTAAAAATTTGTATAAAATTCGCTACTAAAAAAATATATGTAATATGTAAATATATGTAAATATGTGTATATATTATATGTAAATATTGTGTAAGATGATAAATAAAATGTTATTATTAAAAAAAAAATAAAAATAAATGAAAATTATTCCGTAGTCTGGATGGAAACAGAAGACTCATCAGGGGAGATCCATTATTTACATACTAGCCCATGTTCCTGCAATACATATGAAACCTTTCCTTAAACCCATTGCCTGATTATTCACTCATAAGAAATGGCAACCCATTCACGCAATTGCTAACAACAGCTTATATAATTTTAAATAGTGACCTTCTTGCCTTCTCGCTTTCTATCATATACTGAAAACATCTTCAGCGTCAATCCTGCATAACTCCTTCAATAACTGATTCGCTTCTATCATGTAACCTCATTTTCTACTTTCAGCTTCTTTTTGTAAGCCAGCCACAGATCGTCAATCTCTTTTAACAGAGAGCATTCCACAGACGTGCCCCAATCTTTATTCGCTCACTGGTTCCTCAGTTGAGCCCTTCCTGACTAGAGTTGTCCTGCAAGTAGCTACGCTATCGATACATAGATAAAAGTATTTCCGATTCTTCGATGTAGCCTATCTTATTTTGAAAAATTGGAATTTTTAAATGAAACTAACTCTTATATCAAGTGTTACGAATATGAACGTCCTGGCAATGTCGAACCGTCGATTTTAATTAAAGACAGAGTCCTGTTGATTATGATGGGTCTCTTACGGGTAACAAGAATTACGAAATTTGCTCGCTAATATTTTGTGATTAATTTTTAGGAAATATTTCCTAAATATATTTTTCTATTTAGGAGTTTATTACCAGTTTTTATCTTGTTAAGTTGTTGTTGTTGTGTAATCTGTCTCTTAATTGCATATTATTAGGGTGGTTTGAAAACTTCTCGACTTCGACCATAGACAGCAATGAAATTCTTTTGAAATGACTATAAGCATTTCGAAAGAACGTGAAGAATATATTGCATTCTTCATGCAGTTCTTCATGCAAAATATCGCGTTTTTGATCCTCTGTTAGCAAGTTTTGTTCAAGATAGGTGTCGCCCTTGTTCACAGAAGATCCAAAACGCATTCCCTGAACAGTGCTTGGAACTTTTTAACAAGAAGAAAACTGATTTCGTTGGTCGATTTATTATTATGGATGAGACTTGGATTCACCAAGAGACACCAGAATCCAAACAGCAGTCAAAACAGTGGACGTTCAGCGCCAAAGAATTTTTTCGTCTCGTCTGGTTAAAAGATCGGAATAATATTCCCCGATTATTGTTTAACCCTTTCCAAGATAATTAATAAACAAAATGCCTTTCTCATCCCAAAACACCATGACCTTTCCTGCCGATGGAACCGATACAGTCTTCTTTGGACCTGAACAGCCTATTTCTGTCCACTTTTTTGACAACTGTTTGGATTCTGGTGTGTCTGCTGTGAGCAAGCGCGGCACCTATCTTGCGCAAAGCTTGCTCACAGCAGATTAAAACGCAATTTTTTGCATGAAGAATTGTTGCATATTTGTTTGGGCTATGCTTGCATTATTATAAATCGCTATTATAGCTGTATCGTCTGCGTATCGGACGAGCTTGCCTTGGAGAGGCAGCTGCTTAATATTTAATATATAATAATAAAATCATTAAGTGTAGTTCACATTTACTACATTTCTTTTTGGAGAAAGTTTATTATTATCTTCACATATACAGATTATTTACAAATATACATTTGAAGTATTACTATTATATTTTTCTTCACTACTACAAATATTCAGTACCTAATATTAACTGAATATCTTATTTAAATGTGAATAAATAATAATACTAACAATCTATTTTACATTTTCCCATGAATATTTAAATAATTCATTTAATGTATTAAGAGAGAGATATATTTCATAATAACGATATTTCATGTGGTATAATTTTATATCAACGTTCATATCATTCGTTTCTGTATTTTACCATTTACATTTATATTTAAATCTGCAGTTCATTTTAATTTATAAATTATATTTGCAGTTTATTATTTGTTATCAGTAAGGAATGCTGAATGGAATCATATCCTTTAACATTGCTATTTTTTGAATAAATAATAATCATACTTTGGGCTGTTTGGTTGGAATTTCTGCTTTCTTCCTCGCAGCTTCTGCAGAGCTTATGTGAGGAAGATAATAGATGGTGGTAGTTTCCTGGATTTGTTTCTGTACGCTTCAAAAGGCAGGTGTTGATTTTACTGTTTATATGTATGCGCTTGGAAAGATATATGAAGATGTATATATATATATATATATACGGTAATGCTATATTTATGAAAATGAGTTCAATGCTAATATTCGCAGTAAATGGATATGAAGCGAAAGTGTAATCCATATAATCCTGTTGAGATCGAAGCTTGAGTTAGCTTTTCTGAAGCCAGTGGAAATAATAATTAACTTTTTTCCATTTTCCTTGCAGTTTCAGTTGTAAGTGGTGCAGTTCTAAAAGTGCTGATACAATTTGCACAGGTTGACTTGCTCTGTAGCAATTCAGATGTTTTACATTGTAGGGCAAGTTGTTGAGCAATGTGGGTATGAGATATATACCTTCAGGGCTGCTCCATTCAAATTTCTATAATGTCTGGTTGTGAAGAGGGATTTGTTTGATCTGGTTATATGGTACGTTTCTCTGTTATTGCAGTAAGATTTTTTGAAAGTGTCTTAGTGACAGTATGCAGAGTCTTAGGTTCTTTACATTCTGGATTTTGTGTTTTACCATTAAGAGTTTCTATATTTCCTGGTGTGAAATAGTTTTCCAAAGCACCGTTAAAACGATTATTTGGTGAAGTTTTTTCCTAAATTAGATAAGTGACTGTTTGCTATGTTTGCATAGATAGTTACATCATACCTTAGTATTGTTTCGCAAATTACATGATATATATGATTTTTTTTTTTTTACTTTGATCGACATCATGTCTTTTGTCTGGAAGAGTTCTGCAGCAATAGCATTGTATGCTATGAAGATATTCTATGTGTTTAGTCCATTTAAGGTTGTTTCCAATGTATAAACCGAGGTATTTAGCGTGTGTTACATGGTGTATTTCGGAATTACATTGTAGCTGCTTTCACGGTTAAGGCAAATCTATGGGTGATAATATATTGTTAGTGGTACAAAGTGCATAAATCAGGGCTTCTTTATTATTAGCATTTGCATTTTGGCATTGTTTACTAATTGAAATGTGAGAAAAGTCAGTTATTTTGTTCAGGCTATTTTATGCTTTGCTGATTGCAGTATTACTGTCTGTGTGGAGTGTTAGTTGTGCGATGTCGTCTGCTTATTGATATATTTGACTCTGCAAGGCCAAGTTTTGAATGTCATTTATGTGTATGTTGAAGAGTATGGGTGATAATATTGCTCCTTGAGGGACTCCTTCCTGTATTTGTATTCTCCGGCTTTGATATGTCCTTTATATTATTTGCGTTCTCTCCGTGAGATAATTACTAAACCATGTTATACAATGTCCCTCTTATTCCGAATTAGTGTAGTAGTAGTATTTGATGGTGAACTGTATCAACAGTGCTCTTCTTTTTCTGGAAACTGTACTGTTTTTGTGAGATGATGCTGTATTTCTCTGAGTAGTTCTGCAGTCTTGTTTGTATTAGATTTTCATAATAGTGATTTCACATTTAAACAATTTCAAAATAATAAGAAAAAGATGAAGAAGAAGATGTAGAATATCTAAGCAGTGCACGCAGAACGATAGATCCAACTGATTATAAATACCGCCATGATCAAGTGGTCAAAATAATTCATTCAGATGTGTGCAAAAAACTGTGACTTTCGTACTTATGATAACTGGGGGAAGCATAAAATATGGAGAGTATTGAAAAATAAAACAGCAAAAATTCTCCGGGGCATTAGTATACAATCTGATCAATATATGGAACACAATAAACCTGACATCACAATTATCGAACATCGACATGTTTAGATTATTGATATCGCTGTACCTACGCAGTGATAACAACATTCACAACATTAAACAACAAAAAACTGGAAATAGTGACTAGATATAGTGATCAGCTCAAAGCAAGTCGGCTGTCGCTTAAATACACAAAAGTCATCCTAATAGTTATCGGTACAACAATTTCAAACAACAATTTTAAGACAAATTGTTGTTTGAAAGATATCTTGTATTAATTGTGTATCAATTATCTGGATATAGTAATTTTTTTATGTCTCAGATAAATTACATGATATAATAATAATAATTGTATATACATATACATATATATATATATATATATATATATATATATATATATACAGGGTGTTCGGGATACATTTGACAGTTTCGTAAGGAAAAAGAAAATCTTCTTTGTATCTATTAAATTTAATGAATTGACAAAAAAACATTACAGGCAGAGTTAATTACAATACTATCAACAAGATTTACTCAAAATAACCACCATTAGCATCGATTACAGCTTCAATTCTGCTTCGGAACCTCGAACAAGCTGATGCTACAGTCTCCCTGGGAAGGGCCGCAAAAACTGTTTTAATTTTATCCATTAACTGGGCTTTTGTATTACTGGAAGTGCGATTGGTGTCTTTTTCAACTGCGCCCCATACAAAATAATCCATGGGGTTAAGGTCTGGGGAGTTTGGAGGCCAAACATTTGGACTGGTGAAGTCGTAGAAATTTTCAGACAACCATTTTGACTTTTCCCAGAGGTGTTGCAAGGGGCCGAATCCTGCTGCCATACATACGGCCTACCATTGGCTACCCTTGTTATCCAGGGCTTGACTACAGTTAGCAACTCCACGAACAAAGCCCGAATTCCAATGCCAGGGTTCTTCAACACCTGTTCCTGCAGATTTGCGAGGAATTCTGCTGTACGAACGCAATCAGATCGTCTGCTAGGGATCTTTCTTCTTGATACATCCTCGTAGTCACCATTGCAAGTCTTTAGTTCATGCTTGATTGTTTTTACTGTATTCAGGGAGCATTGGGCAGCAGTCGTAATATCCTTATTTTGATGGCGGGCACGAATCATCATGATACAAGTTATTCTCTTCCATGATTCAGGTGGGTTCCAGCTATCCATCCTTTCTGACATCTTGTATATGAATGAAGAAGGGTCCAAACTTTTAAATGAAAAGAAGTGTGTGTTAATACATGTAACTTACGGAAAAATATAATTAATTATAAATATGTCAAATTTATCCCGAACACCCTGTATATATATATATATATATATATATATATATAAGTATAATATTTATAATATATTATAATTGTGAAAAACAGATACTTGCAGTTAATAATATTTTAAAATAATAATAGTATTTTTATAATATTAATATTAATAATAAATAATATTTTTGTTCACACCTAAAATATTTACACATATATACAATAGTTATCATAAGTATAATTTTACAAAATTTTTTATATTGAATTTCAGATAAAAATTTAATAGCACTTTGCCTTTGTATTGTGCAATTACAACGCATGTTCTAAAATTAACAGTGATCATTATACAGAATTGTTTTTTGAGTGAATAACTATTATAATAATAATATTGTTTCGGAGGCATTTCTGAATTCTTCTTCGAAGCTTTGCAGAGCTTATCTGAGAAAGATAGTAGATGGCGATGGTTTTGTGGTTATGTTTCTATACTTGTCGCAAGCCAGGTGTTGATTTTACTGTTTGTTGGAACGTGCTTCGCAGACTTCAACTGCTATTACACAGTTTAAATTTTATGTTTAAGTGGAGTTGGATTTGGACATGGTGTGTTTGTTTGTGTCCTTGTAGTGGTCTTTTTTGAGAGGAGTTTGTCATAGTTTTTTTTGTGTGTGTGTGTGTGCGTGTGTGCGTGCGTGCGTTCGTGCGTGCGTGCGGGGGGAGAGAGAGAGAGAGAGAGAGAGAGAGAGAGAAACAAGAATTGCTCTAATTTTCATTCTCGCTATAATATTTATATAGTGCCTGTTTCAGCTCTCTGTATGTCCCAAGGTTTCTGTCGTCGAACAGCAGTTTGTTTATCATGTCAGATACATAGAAGTTTTGGGTAGCTTTATCGTGGTGATTGTTGTACTTATATGTTAAATAGTTTGTTGACTGTGGTCTTGTTATTTGATATGGCGTTCTGGTTACTCTATAGGTTGTAGTAATTCTTCTTGTTGAGAGGCTTATACGCTGGTTAAACATGATAACTAATATTTAAGGAATTGACAGCGTATACTAGAAATATAGATTAAATAAACTTTAATATAAACTTTCCGATATTTCGGCGAACGTCACGTTGCCATCTTCTTGGCAACTTACTACAAGGACACGTGCACACAAGTACTAATAACAGCAAATGAGACTGAAGCTAGGAAGCTAGCGTTTTCTAAAGTCCTGGTGGTGCCCCCTGGCCGGCTATATTGGTAGTTCTTGGCCTTTGGGCTGAAGTTCTTCTGAAGAACTTCAGCCCTTCGCCGAAATATCGGAAAGTATATATTAAAGTTTATTTAATCTATATTTCTAGTATACGCTGTCAATTCCATAAATATTAGTTATCAGGTTGTAGTAATGTTTTAACATGACTGTGTAGTGGTATAAGTGTTTCACCTTAAATATTTTGTGTTTTGTCTGTGCTTCCTGCATAGGTGTGGGTTGTTCCCAGAAGATCACTTTTACCATTTTTTTCTTGCAACCATTGTAACCTGTTAAGTCTGTAGTTTGCGCCGAATGCGTATGATGGGATTGCATATCTTAAAAGGTTTTCACATATTGCTTTATAGATTAGTATTTTTATGTGAGTTGATGCAATGTCTTTAATCTCTATAGTTTGCTTGCTATTATCCTAAGCTTGGTATGTAGGTAGTTTGTATGACTATTCCAACTTTGATCAGCATCGAAGTGAAATCCGAGATAGCGTGCTGTTTCCACCTGTGTGATAGTTGTGGTTTTAGGTTCTGCGCTTTGTGTATAGGAGGATAAATATCGGATAGTGAGATATTTAGTTTCTATTGGCAGGGTGTGGTGGTTTTTGATTATCATTAACTTTGTTTTTCCAGGGTTTATATATATGCCATTTTCGATTAACCAGCTAGTGATTTCATTGGTGTTCTGTTGCATATTTTTGTAAGCAACATTTGCGTTGTTGTGAATGGATACTATTGCCGTGTCGTCTGCGTACTAGGAGATTTTAGTTTTTAGGGGAAGGTGGCTTATGTCGTGTGTGTATATGTGAAATGAAATAGGAGATAGCACAGCTCCTTGCGGTACTCTACAGGTTACATGTTCCTCTTTTCTGTACACTGATCCTATACGTGTGCTGTGCTTCCTGTTTTTCATGTATGCTTTAAACCACTGGAATAGACGACCTCCAGTTCCGATATGCGTTAGTTTCGTTAATAAGGTTTTGTGTTGTTAGTGTGTCAAATGCTTTTGTTAGATCAATGAATACCACTAATGTTATTCTGTTTTTATCCAATGCAGCGTTTATTAGATCTGTGAAATCTTCGAGAGTGTAGCTGTTTCTTTATTTTTTTAAAGCCATATTGTGTTTTGGGTATGATTTGAAAATTTTGAACGTATGTGGAGAGTTTGTGATGCACGATGCGCTCCATGATTTGGTTGATTACAGACAACGTGGCGATGAGTCTGTAATTACTTATAATGTTTATTTTTCCATGTTTGTGTATGGGTGTGATTAATGCAGTCTTTAGTGTTTCAGGTATGTATACCGTTTCGAAGATTTTATTTAACAATTTTTGTAGAAATGGAGGTAGGTTCGTTGAATGTTCCTTGATGTCCTTTGGTCTGATTCCATGTATCACCGGTCTTTTGTTAGAGTTAGTTTCTTGAATTGCCAGTGATAGTTCTTCATTTGTTAATGTGGTAAACCACATCCACATATTGTCCTGCATGTCATTAGTCAAGTGCCAGGTTTCCTATAGTTCATTCTGAGCTGTTGTTAATTTGTTGCTGTAATAGTTTCTTTTTTTCTAATCTCTTGTTAGGAGATTCCGTTTTCTTTTGTATTCAGCTTTTAAAACGATGATGTTCGGCGACTAATTAAGTTGTTTCCATTGGGCATCTTTTCTTTGTATGTCTGTTAATATGTTTGTCTGTTATCCATGGATTTTGTTTAGTTTGGGGGGGGTGTATTTTTATTTTTTGTTAAGGAATTGTTATATATTTTGTTAAATGCAAGTTTAAGATTATTATATACAGCTTCATCACAGTATAAAGATGCCATCTGCATCCAGTATGTTTTTCTGATTTCATCGTTTACTATTGTTTCGTTTAGAAATATAACGCTATAATACTGTTTTGTAGTCTCAGTGAGTTTTATGGGTTCTGTTTCAGTGTGTAACTGTAATGCTGTGAAATAATGGTCTACAAATTTGCATGTTATGACGGCTGCTATGTGACTGTTTGGAGGGGGCCCTTATATTTATATGATCAATGCAGGATGAGGTTTTTGTGTTTTCGACTACCTCTTCTCGAGTATATGGCTGTATGAATAGGGTTATGTTATATGCTGATAAGAGGTCTATGTATTGTTCGGTGTTGTTATTTATGTTCCTAATGTTTATATTCATGTCTCCTGTTATTATCAAATATTCTGAGGCGCCTACTTTCGTAGCTGAAAGCCATCTGTTTAATTCTTCTAGGAATTTTTGTGGCGCTTAAGTTGGGTGGTCTTAATATTGCGTTTAATATCAAGTTTTCTTGTTTGATGTTTTTAGTTTCGATGCATATGTTTTCGTTGTATTCTAATTTATAATTTATTTCTGTTACTTCTAGTTTATTTTCCGTAAATATTATTATACCACCGCCTTGTTTTGTTTGTCTTCAGTGTTTATGTTGTTGGAAGTGTGGCATTTGGTAGATGTTTGCCTCTTCGTTTGTTTTAGATACTTCAGTCAGTATTAAAATGTCTACGTCGTCTATATCTTCCTTCAGATAAGCTTGCAGGGTCAGCCAGTATTTTTGAATTCTTCTGAAGTTCATGTGGAGAATAGATAGTCCTTTTTCGGAGATTGTCACTTGTTTCCATTCTGTTATTGATTGCAGAATGTGGCAATTATCATGATCCTGGGTGATTACGTCTGCTTGATGGTCTGCATTCATGTTAATTAGTGTGCTGTTCCTTCTTTTCGAGTTACCAATATTCCTTTCAATGTGACAGACTGTTGAGGTGTTCTACAGATTTAATTTCGATTGGCTTTTTGTCTTGTGTCTTTCTAAGGAATATTTTGCTGTCTCTTATCCATATAAACTGGTAATATATTTCTGTTTTTACTTTCCTTGCTTGGTAGAATAGTTTCTGGTGATATGGAGTTAAGTATTCGGACAAGTATATTGGGGTATTGTCGTGGTCACCTTTCAGATCCTTGACTATTGTTTTTTTAATCCTGCTAGCTTTTATAAGTGTAGTTTTTGTTGAGCTGTTGGTGAGTCGCTCTACGATGGGAGAAGGACGGGATTTATTTTCTCTTTTCCTTTTTTTATGGTAACAGATACACTGACTGGATGTCTTTTAATTCAATGGGAGAGCCAAGGTTTTAGCTTAGTTGTATTGCGATGTCGCTTAGATGTTCCATAGCAATTTCTGGAAGACCATCTATGAGGAGATCATTTTTGTACGGGTGTTGGTTTAAGAGTTCATACTGTTGCTTTAAAGAGTTTAGTCCTTATCGTAGTTCCGTTGTCTCTTTAATTAAATGATGCTGTCTTCCCGTTAGCTCTTTAACATAGTTTTTAATTTTTTTAACTGTCTGTAATACATCTTCTACCGAGTTATTATTAAATTTAATAAATTCGTCATATTGGTTGAATTTTTCTGTTATTTGTGCGGTGTTTTTGAAATAGTTCTCCAACAAAATCGATTAAACAGTCTCTTAGGTTTTGTAATCTATTTTCAAGTAATGCATTTAAAGTTGGCTCACCTGGGTATCCGTGGTTGTTTTCTTTGTTTTTAATTCCCTTTGTTGTTGATTGCTGTTTACAGCCTGCGGTTGTTTTCTGCTTTAGCTGTTTTCCGTCTGTGGCTGGAGGCGACATTCCTTTGTTGTCTCTGCAATGGGGACACTTCCACTCATCACGATTCTTGCTTGATTTTCGCTGCCAAGTGGCCTCCGACAATCCTGAATATAGAAAATGCATGTTTCTCTGGCAGTTACTACATGTTATGTGGTTTTCTTCCCCCGTTAACTCTTCTTGGCATTTGTAGCACTCCATATTTCTTGTTTGACGATCTTGCTGTAATTTCTAATATGGCGACTTCCTTTGTTCTTCTCTCGCGTAGTTGACCAATGTGTGATTTGAAATTTGAATACTTATAATTTACTTATGACTTAACGTATACCTCCAGTTTTTACATCAATATTTTCGTCTTGAAAAACATAATTCAGCGATATACTTTATATTTTAATTCACAAGAAAAAATCTACTTTGCAATTTAAAATAATGCATTGAAATAGCGTGCTTGCGACTACTTGCTGCTAAAGCACTCTTTTTTGTAATAATAATAATTATTATTATTAATATTATGATTATTTTTATTTGTTTTTTTTAATGATAATAATTTTTTTATTAATTGCTAAAATTGTAAATTGTAAATATTACACATACAATAAACATCTTGAGTGATATTGCAACTTATAATTTTACAGAATTCGGCATTAAGTGCTGCATTTTCTACATTGGATTTCAATTAAAATTTTTAATAATACATTTTTGCCTCTATATTATGTATTTACAACACATGTTCTTTTAATATTAACAATAAAGATTATAGAGAATTTTTGAATATGGTATATACAGAATAATAATAATAATAATAATAATAATAATAATAATAATAATAATAATAATAATAATAATAATAATAATAATAATAATAATAATAATAATAATAATTTAAAATATTTATACACATACAATAGACATCTTGAGTGCCACTGCAACTTATAATTTTACAGAATTCAGCTCTAAGTGCTTTATTTTCTACATTGATTTCAACTAAACTTTTGAATGATATTTTTTATCTCTATATTATGTATTTACAACACATGTTCTTCTAATGTTAACAATGAAGATTATTCAGAATTTTTTGTATAATAATTTTGTGTAGCTCAGTGGATGTGACGTTTGCACACCACGGCGCTTAACCAAAAGAAGGAAGACTTCTTGGTTTCGAATCTAGTCGTCAACTAAAAGAAATCTTTCTAAGCCTTGTTTCGACTGGTTCCAGAGTTAATCGATCTCTGGCATGGACAAGCGGGTTTTTTCTCCGGAAACTCGGGTTTTTCGTCCCGTAAACTCAAGAAAATCGACACACATTATTTCAGACACTAAATACGAGTGTTATGGTTAGTGACCACGAGATGGCGGCACTTGTTGAGCCATCTCTCTTCACTGCATGCCACTTAATTAGCGATAGCCTTGGATCAGTTATCTCTGATTGGTTACCAGTGGTGATTGAACTACCCACTCAGTCTCCAAAAGTTAGATAGGGCTAAAAACGGCCTTGCCTACTCCCTATATACAGGAATAAAACGGCATTAGCTGATTAATTTTTTTGTTTGTTTATATAATTTACAGAGTAATAAGTACGAGAATAATTTATTACATTATTTTTTCATGTTATTACATAAGAGGATTATATTAATAATATTATCACATAACAATCAGTATCTTCAGGATCTTCTTTATTGCTGTATACTTTAACCAACTGTTTTATTACATTATCTGCTTCTTTCGTTATAACGATTACGTGTGGTTGAGTGAGGCAAGTTAATCCCACCGACTTCGAAGCTTGGGTTAGCTTTTGTGAAGAGAGTGGGATTTAGGCTTCACTATTTATGTTGTTGCTACTGTTTATATATGGGATGTTGGCATTGGATGCTGGTGATTTGTGTTGTGTATATTAGTGTCAATGGTATATTAAATTTCTTGGTATATTTTCCAGAGTTCGTGTTTTAATGTTCTGTAGTTATCTATGTGTTTAAATTTCTTAGTAGGTTGTTGATTTGAGGTAGGTATCTGATGTGATCTCACAAAAGAACCGTATGAGTTGTTGAAGGGTGTAGGAATGTTGAGCGTTGTTGTAGGTCGTGTTACACGATATGTGTCTCTGTTGTTTGGACAGGTGATGTTGAAGTAATTCCTTGTTAATGTCATGAAGTGTTTTAGGTTTTTAATGCTCAGAATTCTGTGTATCGCCATGTGCTTGTCGGATATTGGCTTATTATTATTATTATTATTATTATTATTATTATTATTATTATTATTGATAATAACAGCCATATAAATAGTGAAGGCTAAATCCCACTCTCTTCATCAAAGCTAACCAAGATTCGAAGTTGGTGGGATTAAACCGCTTCACTCATCCACACGTAATCCTCATAATCAAAGACTGCAAATTATGTTACAAAACAGTCAGTATGGTATATAATAATAACGAAGATACAGATATTAAAAAAAGTACATGAATTTGTATCCAGAGAAAAAATACTGAAAAGAAATAATGTCTCTTAAACTGTGCACAGTATAATGTACAGAGCACCGAGTTTAATATCCATTAATTGTAAAAATGTAAATACACTGTCCGATGAAAGCAGAAAAAATGTAATTTTATACATAATGTGTAAACATGCAAAATATATCTGTAATAATTATATGTATCTAATTTATTTGACACATCATATTATTATTATTATTATTATTATTATTATTATTATTATTATTATTATTATTATTATTATTATTATTATCCATTATTCAAACATTCCATGTAATATTCATTGTTCTATTAGAAGAATACATGTTGTATATATATGCAAAAAAAGTATTATTATCAAAATTTTAATTGAAATGCAATGTACAAAAGGAGTCACATATGCAGCACTCACTGCTGAATTTTGTAAAAAAGTACAAGTTGGAATGTCATTAAGAACGATTATTGGAATGGATAAAAAGATTTCAGAAATCAGCGTAATTTTTATAATCTTTAAATTTTATAATTTCTCTAATTTATAATGTAATTATTATATCTATGCAAACAAAATAAAGTTTTTAAAAAATAAATGAAAAATAAAAAATAACAAGATTTACACAACATTATTTAACATTAATGTTAAATAATGTTGTATAAATCTTGTTTTCCCTGTGCATCAACTATGTGAATAAATAATTTTTTTCTTAACATTTTAAGTGTTAAAAAAATGTTTAAATGGACACAAACAAACAAACACATGATGTGTTTGTTTGTGTCCTTGTAGTGGTGTTTTTTTTTTGAGAGCTGTTTGTCATAGGTTTTTTTTTTTGTGTGTGTGTGTGTGTGAGTGAGAGAGAGAGAGAGAGAGAGAGGGAGAGAGAGAGGAATTTCTCTAATTTTCTTTCCCGCTATAATATTTACATAGTGCCTGTTTCAGCTCTCTGTATGTCCTTAGGTTTCTGTCGTCGAATGGCAGTTTGTTTATCATGTCAGGTACATAGACGTTTCGGGTGGCTTTTCTATGCTGATTGTTGTACTTATATGTTATATAGTTTGTTGACTGTGGTCTTGTTATCTGATATGTTGTTCTGGTTACTCTATAGGCTGGGCTGGTTACTCTATAGTAGAACCAGAGCCTATAGTTACTCAATAGGTTCTGGTTACTCTATAGTAGTGTTTTAACATGACTGGTGGCATAAGTGTTTCACCTTAAATATTTTGTATTGTGTCCATGCTACCATAAGTGTGAGTTTTTCCCAGAATAATAATAACAATAATAATAATAAAGTTTTAAATAACAATTACTTTTAATTTTAACAAATGTTTTAATTAATAAATAATTTAAATTAATTACGTCGGGTAGCTATTATTATTTTTTAAATCAAGTTTAATTTATTAAGCCTTCTTTTCAATCAAACAAGTAAAATTACAAATTAGTTTACTTATTATCATTAAGTGCTTCTTAACATCCAAGATATGCAAGATCATTCTATGAGAATCAGAAATATACACCAGTCAAAGCGAAACAAACACACAAAACTATTGTACCTCTCCTGAGAATAATACAATATTCATAAATATTCTATTCTGTTCTTGGCCCAAATATATTTCATCATCCCTGTCTTCTTAATTTATGAAATTAGCAGTCTCTATTAAAGCAGGTAATATTAACTTTAATCACATCGAAAATGTGACAGACATTTCAGTTCTTAATGAAAATTAGCATGCCTTTGATATGGCATTCTTCTGATACAATATTAAGTCTGTATTAGATGATGCTAAAATGTCCTCAATTGCACATATTTTATTTAAATGAATATTTAAATATATTCATTACTGTGAACACAGCAGTTTTTTTTTTACTTCATCTAAGATACTCGAGTATTCCTTCTAATAAAACTCTTGCATTACGCATTGCCGTACGACATCTCTATAGCAGAATTTAAATGACAAGATCGTGTTGTTCGAAAGAGGCGGGTTCGAATCATTTTCAAAAGTCTACGAATATTTATACGACCAATCCAAGTCTGTCTCTTATCTAGGTGACAAATGAAATGGTGATTGCTCCTAAATATTACTAAGCAATCAGTTATTTAGTACACATAATGCTTAAAACCCTCCTATGATAAAACATTAACATGGCATTTCGCAAACCTTACTAGCTGCTCTAAAAGTGCCGATTAATTACAAATTGTGCCCATAACGACAAATTTTGTGCATATTACTCGAAATAAGGAACAGCTTTGGGAATGGAAATTATAATGCACAACTCAGTTGAATGAAATACTGTAAAAGGAAACCAACTGCCATTCAGGTGTTACGATAACCTGGCATGTTATGTCACATTTGTATGCGATTACACCATAATGTGAACATTTGTGATGAATTGTTATAAAAACTACAAATTGGAAGGTGAAAAGAAATCTTAGAGAATGTTAGACTAAACACATCCAGAAAATTAGAGCAGTGTGCTGTAAGGGCGTGTGAGTGTTATGTGATACTTTCCATTCTGAGTTTGTTTCCCTTTTATTAGCAATTTCAATTAAATAAGAGTGAGGTTACAACGCCTCAAAGCAGTAAGATTACATACTAGTCTTCATATCTACGATTTTAACGAAGAAGCGGAGTAGAAAAACAAGATCTCTCCACATAATTATCCAGTTTGACTGCCTCTGAACTCCCTGCATTTGAACAATAAAACTTTGAAAAGTAGGTAGTGTAAAATCATGAAAGGGAAATGAGCTAACCCTTTAATATATATATAAAAAAAAAACATTAGGTACCGGTTGTATCTTCCCGTCTGCTCAGTGTAATGGCAGAAATTTATGGTTTACGAAATATTCTTATAGTTATTAATGAGAACATTCTTAAATGTCAGAAAAAAATCTAAATAATATAAGCTCTACTACGTTGCTACGCTATGGAAATATATCATGGAAACAGCCAGCTGAATATCAACAGGAGGATGCACTCTGATATTCTTAAGCGCTGGTGGCGTTGCGGTGTAAAGAACCGGGAGTGTAAAAGTTAGACAAACTAGCAGATAAATATTTCTGCTACTTATTTCCTACATAACATAACGATTCAACGATGACTTCTAAGGCTGGAACAGGCCATACTAGGCCTAAATCCTTGATACGTATGATGATGATGATGATGATGATTTCCTACATAACACAACGAGAAAGAGTTATACCCTTGGTCGAGGAGGAGACTAATATGTTCATAACTGGAAATGACTGATGAAATTTGTCCATGAAAAAATTCGCCTAAAATACCCGTCTTCTGTTTTCATCGTCTTTTATCAATTTAGATGAAACTGTTGCCCGGTGTGAGACCAATACCCTGCTTATTGGAGTTCTGCACTATCTTGTCCGGAAACTGCATTAAAAAATAAGGAAAGGGACAATATATATATAGACATATATATATAGTCACTCTGAAGACAGGGACGTTCAAATTACCAAAATTGAATAAGTAAGATTCAAATTTTCAGTGTTGGAAGTTCATAGAGTGTACTGCAGTCGCCAGCCAACGAAGAACAAAGGTCGTCGCCGTTTTAAAAGTCGCTAACGGGAAGAAAGGCTAAAGGTCACCGGGACAGCGAAGTTCAAGCAAAATGAGCTGTAACAAATGCAATAAGCCATTAAGCGATGAAGGGGACGGGCCTCAGTGTTCCGGATGTAACAAAAAACAACACTTCCACTCTTCATGGATCTCAGAATAACCTTATACTGTTGGACCTATACAAAGCATTTGACACATTTGAACATGACATACTACTCCCCAAACTGTACTCAATAGGTATAAGAGGAACACTGCATACATGGTTCAAAAACTACCTCTCAAGCAGAACACAAGTAACAAAAATAGGTACATGTCACATTCGGAGTTTAGAAGTAAAACACGGTGTACCTCAAGGTGCCATATTATCACCCACTCTATTCAACATATACATTAACGATGTTCATAACATATCCATAAGAAGTCAAATATTTCAATACGCAGATGACACTGCACTACTAGCAATCCACACAGACATTAACACAGCTCTCTGCAACGCACAACAAGACCTAAACGAAATCACAACATACTTCCACCAAAACGTAATTGTAATCAACGGCACCAAAACATAGATGTTGATAATACACAACCCAATAATCATACGCCCCACATCACTATCGATATATTATCACACATACCGCTGCATTAACAACAAAAATACCTGCCAATCTTCAGAAATCAAACCTGTAACACTCGCAAAATACCTCGGTCTCTATATAGATTCCCACCTTAAATGGACAAAACATATAGAATACCTACGCACCAAACTCCGGATCATCGCAGCAAAACTCTTCCAAGTCAAAGACATTATTCCACCCAACACAAAAAAACTTCCATATCACGGTATCTGCGAATTCCTACTCAGATACGGAATAACAGTCTATGCAAACACATCAAACAGCCACCTAACAAAATTAGAAACATTACACAGGAAAATCGTGTCAACAGGATCTGGACACCTTTCACGCAACAACCAATATCCGAAAAGCACATGGCGATTCACAGAATTCTGCGCATCAAAAACCTGAAACACTACATGACATTAACAAGGAATTATTTCAACATCATCTATCGAAACAACAGAGATACGTATCGAATAACACGACCTACAACAACTCTCTACATCCCTACACCCTTCAACAACTCATATGATTCTTTTCTGAGATCACATCAGATACACCCGCAACTCAACAACCTACCAAGAAAGTAAAAACACGGAGATAACTACAGAACATTGAAAAACGAACTCTGGAAAATATACCAACAAAGTTAAGAAACCATTAACACTAATATACACATCACAAATCACTAGCATCCAATGCCTACATCCCATACATAAACAGTAGCAACAACACAAATAGTGAAGGCTAAATCCCACTTTCTTCATAAAACCTAACCCAAGCTTCGAAGAAAGTGGGATTAACTTTCCGCACTCATCTATAAGTAATCTTTATAAGCAAATGCAGAAATCTGTATGTATAATCATTCTTTCTCAAACTTAAAAAAAAAAATAAAAATAACATTAAAAAAAATAAAAAATTATACAAAAAATTCTGTGTAATCTTCATTGTTAATATTAGAAGAACATGCGTTGTAAATACATAATATAATGGCAAAAAAGTATTATTAAAAATCTTAATTGAAATCCAATGTAGGAATTGCAGCGCTTAGTGCTGAACTCTGTAAAAGTATGAGATGCAATGTCACACAAGATATTTATTGTATGTATAAAAATTTTAGCAATCAATAAATTATTATTATTATTATTTAAAAAATATTAGTATTATTATTTAAAAAATATTATTATTATTATTTAAAAATTATTATTATTATTATTATTATTATTATTATTATTATTGTTGTTGTTGTTGTTACTTGCCTGCGTAAAATACGTCTGCTCTCTCGAAAGCACGTCATGACTACAGAACTACTTTTATCATAACTCAGTTATAGCAAACAAGACTAAAACGCAAACGATAATAAAAACTCACAAATCGTGCACCCTGCATCACTGGCCACATTCAATTAAACATACCTCTGTATTAACCATAATTATTGTTGTTATTGAATCACCCCTTCAATTAGTGGGTTTATATCTATATAGATAGCCACCTTAAATGGTCTGAACATACAGAATACCTAGATATCAAACACTGCACTCTTCCTGCACAATTCTTTCAAACAAAGGACATACAAACTTAAAAGAAAATCCCCTATCATGGAATTGGAACAAGTTGTGGCGTATACAATATATACACTGCGGAATTATTATATTATTGGACTGGAGGCTTAGCACTCACCATACAATAAACCCTGTTAAGGCGCTGTACAACTTATCGCTCGGTTGCGAGAGGGTATTTCATACCCATACTAATCAACAACTTGACACATAGTCTACGAAATTCTTTAACCAGTTACAGAATATTAAAACATGAACTGTGCAAATTTTATCAAAACAAAATTAATACAACAAAAGATGACATCTATATCATATAAAATATAGAAACCACAAATTCATAAATTCCTTTATTTTACTTATTTTGTTACTTATTGTTTCGATAATTACCAAATTAAATCAGCTAAATGTACATAAAACCACGTTTTAAAGTAAAAAATTATGTACGTATATACATAACTTCCTCGTTCTGATTTATGCTCGCTCATAGAACCACACTTCACCTTGTAGCTATTCGAAACCGAACTTCTATGAAAAGGTTGATTAATCCTTATTCCAGGAATGGAATAAGGATTAATCAAACTTATGCGGGTTCAAGGGCTGTAGTTTGCTATTCTGAAGGATGAAACAAGCGTGTTTCCGAGTGAAAACCCCACCTTCTATCTCCGTATGAGACCGGCTAACTCACCTTTAATATAAAGAGACAGCAGATAAAGGTGTTCCTCACGTCATGAACGGGATCGAACTCAGGTCTTTCCGAGCGAAGGGTTCCGTCTATATTGACTAAGCTATGGAAGGAAACTCTATTGAAGAAGGCCTATAACATTATATACGCTGGGATTTAACTAACAACCTTCACAGATCTTATGACGAATTAGCGTGACGGATTCTAGAATTCAAGGAAATCGATTTTAATGCCGCCCATATCAATAGCAACCTGGACTATAATTTGCCAGACTCTCACAGCTCTTCCATTCAATACTAAAGATCATGAGACCTTACAGGCACTCATGGCTAGTCCCGCCTTCTGAGCGGTTTACGACTACTAGAATGCTAAGAATATTACCCGCTGCGCCATCTGTTAATCTTTTCAAAGGCCTCAAAGGCGCATGTGTTTTGAAAGCACACACACAGGCTATTAACGCGAATATGATGGAAAATTAACGATTCGATGTCTGGAAACAATTAAATGAGTCTTTAACGGGAATAAATGCAAGAATATAATATCGGTGATATTGGTGTTCGGAGGATGAGACCACGCGCCTGGAATATTCGTCCGTGTGTGTGTGTGTGTGTGTGTGTGTGTGTGTGTGTGTGTGTGTGTGTGTGTGTGTGTGTGTGTGTGTGTGTGTGTGTGTGTGTGTGTGTGTGTGTGTGTGTGTGTGTGTGTGTGTGTGTGTGTGTTATATTGCATTAAGGGCACTTATAGAAATATTAATAATGATTAGAAATTAACCAAGAATACTAAATTATAAGTATGCATGCCCATTTTTCAAATCAGTATAAAATGATGGACCTCAGAACGATTTATTTTTATTCCGGAAATGAAATTGTTGATTAGATATTAAAGGCCAGAGAGAAAAAATCTTGGAAGAATAGCAGTGAAAAGAAAGACCCGATATAGTATAGCAGCCTAAAAAAGTATATCTTCCTTAGTTGGACGAAATTCGAACAAGACCTTTAGGTGGGAGATATTTATCACCTAGTAGCACATGAAATTTCACATGCACCTTGCTTTTTAGCGATGCAGCCATGTTTCTCTTCCTCAATCTTCCAGTATGCAGTGAGAGTAATACCCTCAATGACATACCAAAACTCACTATATGTGAGTATACGCCCCCTAATTCGAGTGCATAGCAGTGAAACGATTCCACAAGGCATCTGCAAGTTAGTACACGGGACCGAACCAATTAGTAACAAATATGGAGACTTCCCGATCAGCTATCATCAAATCCTGTAACCATATATTTTGCCAGTTTGTGAATGGAAAGAAGCCTGTGTAGCTCAGTAGAAGTGGATATGTTGTTGTTTGGATAGCGACCAGTGCAGACGTGTTTTTTTGTGCTCCGTGTCTAAGCTATTTTCCCATTGTACGTGGATTAGTTCGGCTTAAGCCGATCAGCAGTGTGATTGCCCGTGTTCCCGCAAGTAATTGCCGTAGGAATGTCGACGATAGTTAAATCTGTAACTCAACCCTGCAATTCTACAGTATCCAGTTTGGCCACTTTTATTTGAAAAGAAAATAAAGTAAAGGATTCTACAATGAAATCTCCAGAAACGTCACCGAATAATTCTAAGGATATCGGAATGGACGTCTTGAACTCGCTAAACCTACCCGAAGAACTTGACTGGACAAAAGCCTGCATATTGAAATGCGACCCTGTCGGTGCCCCATACACAGAGAAGGATATAATAGAAGGTTTAAAAGCAAAGGTAAGAGGTTCTGATGTGTGGCACCTAGGTGCGTTAAAATATAATTATATATTACTAATATCTTTTAAACACCTATCTGTGAAAGACAATTTTGTTAAACTAAGAGAAATTATTGTTCGTAATTTAAAATGTGAAATAATACCCATTAGTAAATGCCGTAAAATTGACATTATTATACACTGTTTATCCCCCAAATATCAAATACATTGGTAGCTATGCATTTTGAAAAATTCGGGAAAATTGAAATTTTAGAAAATATCACCAGTTGTAAAGATAAAGAGTGGGCCCGTGTTCTCTCTAATAAGAAAACATTAACTATAACTCTGAACGAAGATACAAAAGTAGAAGATATACCATACGTAATTAAGGTTCAAAAAATGACCGGAATAGTCATAATTCCAGGATGACCTCCGGCATGTTTCAGATGCAGGAAAATTGGACATTTGCGAAAGCAGTGTAGGGCACCTAAGTGTGATAAATGCAAAAGAATCGGATATGATACGAAAGACTGTAAAGGGCAAACATATGCATCAATGCTGGTTAAACGATCAGCAGTAAACCAACCAAACCAAGAAGAAGAGCTAGAGTCAGTAGATGATGTTCAAGAAAATAATACTGTACATCATCTAGAAGAAGAAAACCAAATAGGCACAAACGAGGAGTAATCGGAGCGGGGTGATTCTCAAAATACATCAATTGTTCAATCACAACCAGTGGATCCAGAAGGAGAAAAAACAACGGAAGAAAGAGAAAGGAACGGTGATAATAATACAATTATTATCACACTTTACTGTAATAGAACACAGAGTGCTAGAGGTTGAAATAGTCTTGGAAGATCAAATAGTGTCGTTAATTAACGCATACGGCCCGGCTGAACACACGCAAAAAAAAACACTTTTGGGAGACCCTAGAAACCAAACTGGCAAACACAAGAAATATAATTGCGGCCAGAGACATGAATTTTGTAGAAAACAATATACTAGACATAGAGGTAAAAAATGCTCTAACAAAAAACAATTTTTCACACATTATACAGCGATGCCAACTCAAAGATATATTCCGAGAATTACATCCAACATGTAAAGCTTATACTCATTATTCCCCCATCAATGCCTCACGCCTAGACAGAATCTACATAAGCCGATATATGGGATTAACCATTAAGGAGGTTTGTCACTTGCCATTGACTTTTAGGGACCACTACATGGTCAAGGGCAAACTTTCCCATGAGGCTAACGACAGAAACACGTACACCAACAGAAACTACCAACTCTGGAAGCTAAACAACAGTATAATCAACACAGACACATTTACAACAGAAATAAAAAGAATATTAGACAACATAACAGAAATAGAAAATCCAGTGTATGACTGGAACCAATTCAAAATACATTTAAAATAGGCTGCCATAAAAATAAGAAAACATAAGAAATATATAACAAGCCAAGAAAAAAGTAGCATAATCAAAGAACTAACACGCCAATTCAATACAGACAGAACCCTCCCAGAAAATAAAATAGCTATCAACGCTCTTAAAGCAAAATTGAAACAAATAGAAATAAAAGAGACTGAAGGGGCCTGGATACGTGCAAAAATCAGAACAATGCAACACGATGAAGGGAAGTCCAAAGCAGCTTGGCTCTTTGAAGAGCAGAGAAAACAAAATAAACACCATTCATAAAATAAAACATGAGGGGACAGAGGTCGAGGGAGATGCAAATCTCATGCGATTCTTCCACTCACAATACACAAGTACATTCTCCCAAAAACAAAGTGATAAAACAGAAACACAAAATTTATTAAAAACCTTACCGAGATTATCAAAGTCAGAAGCTTAAATTATAGATTCACCCATTACAAAAACTGAATGCAAAAATAGTATAAAGTCTCTGTCACTACACAAATCTCAAGGACCTGACAGTCTCACAGCAGAATTTTATAAAACTTACTACCCCCTGTTTCAGGCACTATTTGTGAAAATGCTGAACGAAATACAGAATTCGGAAAGCATCCCAGAATATTTCAACCTCGGTTACATAACACTGATACCAAAAAATAAAGACACCACAAACAACGCAAACTCACAATGGAGAGGCATTACACTCCTGAATACAGACTATAAAATCTTATCCAAAATCATATCACAACGAATTCAAATACACATACATAAAATAATATCAAGATTCCAAACCTGCGGCGTTAAATACAGAAAAATAGAAGATAATATTCTGACAGCATATATGAACACTACCAGGCAACACAACAACCATGCCTGTTGGTAAGTCTGGACATAGAAAAAGCCTTCGATTCGGTTAGTCACCACTACCTGAAAGAAGTCATTAAAGCTGCATGTTTCGGGAAGAAATTTCAAAACTTAATGTCAAACATATATAACACTGCACAGTCACGATTCATAATCAACAAGAAACTGTCGGCATCTGTTAAAATTGACTGCTCGGTCAGACAGGGAGACAGCCTATCTATGATCCTATTTGCTCTTGCTTCTAACCCGGTGATACGAGCGATATCGGGACATCCCGGCATAGCGGATACTCATATAGGAGAAGAAGGTAAAACAAAAGTACCAGCCTATCCCGACGATATTACGTTAACGCTAACCACAGCCGATTCCTTCACGATTGCTTGTAATGTATTTAAATCTTTTGAAAAGGCATCCACATTAAAATTCAACTTTCATAAATGTCACGCGATGTTCGTCGGCAGGTGGGCAAATAAGACAAACCGTGCCGAACGAAATTAAAATTAATGAACACCTCCCTCTTTTAGGAATCATAGGGGACCAAACCCATCATAACAAGCAATGGGAAGTAGCTCATAACAAAATTACAAAACAAATTTCACAAATGAGACCCAGACAATTATCAATTAGAAGCAGGGGAAAAATATGTAACCAGTTCTTACTATCAAAAATACCTTGTAGCCAACATTAATTACAATGGCAACGAAGGTGACAAAATTCACAGAGAATGTGCAAAATTTATTTGGAATTCGAAATAGGCACCCATACGAAGGTGTACAATATTTTATGATATAGAAGCTGGAGGATTTGGTTTAATAAATGTACATTTAAAAACTCTAAGTGCAAGAGCAAAAATCATAGAGAGAGAGCTTACTCGGAACACAAAGCACGGAGTGCATGTATCATACACTACATGCAAAGAATAATTCCCCACCAAATAATTTGTTCTCTTCCACAATCGAATGGCAAAATAACAAAAATGTTCATTGAAGTTGCAGAGAGGTACAAATTCATTAATAATCATACAGCAATAAAAGATTTCCTCAAAATGACACCAAAAATTGCACTTGTCACTCTCACGCGAGCAGTTATACCACCCACAACACCGAGAGTTTGAAAAAGGTAAAATTAAATTATCCAATGTACTCAAAAAGGCAATCAGATTACCTATACACCCGAAACTAAAACAAGGTTCACTACGCTTGCCTACACCAGAATGTAAAGGTATTCCACTTCAAGCCCCAGCCAAATGCTACTTCTGCACTGAACCAGAAACACTATATCACATAATGTTATACTGCACAAACACCTCTCCAATATGGAACACTGTTCAGAAATAAAACACAAAGAACCGGTCACAGAACACACACTATTCTGGCTAAAGGACGGAAACATAACAATAACCGAAGCAATTATAATTATAACAACAATGTACTCCATCTGGACATACAGATGTGACAGAATTTATGGAAGAGATTCAGTTCCAGATATAATGCAAAAACTCAACGAACAACTAAATGAAATCAAAACAGACACAATAAACAGAAAAAAGATAACCAAACACCAATGGCGGAAGATAGGCCTTATCTCTGATGAATATGAAGAAAACATACAAATAATAGAAATAAAAGACCCACCATAAAGAAAAAACATGAAAACAAGCCAATACAATTTACTCCGAAAGAAAAAATAATGGAATAGAAAACTAAACACATAATGTAAATATGTATATATAAGTGTAGAAATATTGTATAGTAATGAATATATCTATTTGCATAAGAGGAAGTATATGTCTTATAATTTTCAGTTAAGGTAAAAATATTTTAATATTTCAATGGATGTTAATTGACAAAATAACTGCCCAAAAGATTGCACAGGACTCTAGGTGAAAATAGATATTGGGCATGTTATCATGTTGTAAAAAAAAAAAAAAATGTAAATAATAATAAATAAATAAATACATAAATCAAAAATGTTAACTGAAATAAGCATGCCATGTACTTATTGCATATATGTTATTGTATATTGTATTATTTTATTGTATACATTATCATGCTGTAAATGAAAAGTGTTAACTGAAATAAGCATGCTATGTACTTATTGTATATACAGTATGTAAATAGTTGGTCCGAATATACATAGATGCTTTTGAGAAAATAAAATATTAGAAGTGGCGCGTGCACTCTACAGCACTTGACCGCACGACGAAGGACGTTCGAATCTAGTCGCCGACTAGAGGAACTTTTTCTAAGCTTTTTCTCTACCGGTTCTAGAGTTAGTAGATCTCTGGCAGGGGCTCCCGGGTTTTTCCTCCCGGAAACTCGGGTTTTTCGTTCCGTAAACTCAAGAAAATCGGCCGTCGAATCTACACTATTTGCAGACATTAAATATATTGTGTTAGAGTTAGGGACCACCAGATGGCGGCACTTACTAGCCGCCTTCATCACTGCATGCTGATTAATTAGTGATAGCCTTGGGCTAGTAATCCCTGATTGGCTACCAGTGGAGATTGAACTCTGCCCACTCAGTCTCCATAAGTTAGATAGGGCTAAAATACGGCCTCGCCTACTCCCAATACGGGAACAAAAAGGCGTTAGCTGATTTATTTATTTTTTTGTTTAAGAAAACAAATGTTTTGGTTGCAATGGGAATTGTCAAGGCCAATTATGGGCAGGAAACTGAAGTGCATCTCTGTGGCGGTATGTTTGCAAGTCACTACTCACTGCATGCCCACTTCCTGTTTATGTCTTCCTCATCAAACACAAATAAGACAAACCATTGAATTGCGATTTTATTTAGGATCTCAAAACTTCTCCAACGAAACATAGTTAAAAAGCTCATAACAACAACAAAAAAAATCGAACCATTAAAAACATCAAAAATGCAACCAAACAACTTACCAAAAACAGATTGCTAACAAAAATGTGTCCATATCTACTTCACAACATTCTTTGACTAAACAGCAATATTAACGATGTGCACCACCACCACCTACAGTAATCTAAACCAGAAGTACTGTTTCCTTTCGAACCCCAACAGCAGCTCAAAACAATTGCAAAAGAATCATCACCAAGCCCAATTCAGACTTTGAAAATGTCAAATGCTGCAAACTCCCCTCCTTCCCTTTCGAAACCAAGGAGACTGGGCCTAACGTGTGGTGAAAACTTCGCTGGGCCAAGTTTTGTAAATTTTTCTAAAGTTATGGAAGTAATCAACAACCAACTCTTGAACTATATCGCGATATATTAATTCATCATTTACCAGCAGTATGGATTCTGCCATTTGTGATCCATAGCTGATCTTCTTGCTTTCACCACCCATCTGTAAACTAAAAGCGTGGAGAAATTTGAAGAAACTGACGTGATTGCTCTTGACATTTCAAAGGCATTTGATAGGGTTTGCCAGAGGACCTTATTTAACAAATTGCCATCCTATGGTTTGCCTTCATCACGCTGTAACTGGATTGTCAACTTTCTCCCTGGTCGCTCTCTACGTGTCATGAGGAAAGATTTCACCTCCTCAGATTTCACTACCTTTGAAGGAATACACCGGGGTTCTGTTCTCTCACCAACTCCCTTTATCTTATATATAAATCACATTCTTCCATAGTCTTCCAATAGTATCCATAGCATTGCCGATGACATTATAAGTGCATTCATTATTTTCATTCGAGAAACCTCTTAGTGTTCAATCATTAGAATCCTGAAGATCTACCACGGCAAGCAACCTGAAATGAGATCTCCTAGTTATATCACAGTGGAGCAAGGGCAACCTTATGAACTTCAATGCCAACGAACTCAGTTCTGTCTGAACTCTCACAAGAAAGATCTCTCTCGCATCCCTCCCTTACCTTTTATAATACTGAGATATACAAACATGATCACATTTCTTTTCTTGGACTAAATTGTACCTCCGATATTTTCAGACACAACCATATTTCAACTATAGCTTCTGCAGCCGACAAAAAATTGGTGTTCGTTTTCGCACAAGACACTACTTTATTCACAGCTGCTAACTGTATAGCAAGCCCAAGTCTGCCAGCCATGGAATATTGCTCCCATCTTTGTGGCGGTGTGCCAAACTCCTTTCTAAGATTGCGCTATTCTATCCTGAAGAGAGCAGTTCAGCTAATTAATGATTCATGTCTCACATATCCACTTCAATCACTCTCTCTCACATACGTGAGAGTGATTGAAGGCTTGTACCCCTTTTTCAGATACTTTCATACAGAGTGCTAGGCTGAATTGGCCAATACTATTCCTCCATTCTCCTCCAAAATCATTAAAACAAGAGCCATTGCTCCTTTTACATTCCACACTGAAATTCACCAAAATACGTTCACTGCTTCCTCTTTTATTCCATCTACTTCTGTCCTATGGAATAGTCTTCCTCCCTCTACGTTTACCAAAATCCCAACCTTTAGCTCTTCAAGCAAAATGGAAAGAGATTCTACTTTTCTTCTATTTCTCTTGCCCACACCTGGCACGATTTTGCTATAGGTCTTATATTTTATCTACACACAAATCTTGTGTGGATAAAATAAAAAAATAGGAAAATCATAATATAAATACATATACCTACTATCAGTGCGTACATGTTGATGATATAATTTCAATCAAGAACCTGTAATAAGAGCTAATCTAAAATAGCATGATCACTTAAAGAGAATGGTGGAGGAAAATTAGCTGAACAGTCTTGCTGAGATATATATCAGAGAAAAAGGAGGATTTTATGACAATATTCATAATGACGATGATGAAAGTAATCGCCTCATTTAAACTGATTTTGTAATAAAATTCTTTGATGAGGTTCATAAATATATCTTTAATAGCGATAATTATTTAAAAAATGTGGTTATGTGACCTTGCATGTATTTAAAGTAGAAACGAAATTTTCAATGTTTACTGTAATGCACGATGAAAAATTTCTGCAAATTTAATAGAAGCTAGAATAAAATTTTGCTGAAATTTTGTTGATGTAAAGATGAGCACGGTGTGTAGTGTAGGAGTATTTTAGCACCCCTTAAAACAGTTCGCGTGAAATACAGAATAATGAAAATTTTCGCAAATAAAAAAAATCAACTTAGTTTTCTATTAAATTCAATATTTTCTGATTTCTGTTTCATTCAGGGTGGTTTCAAATCTTTTTCTCTTGACTCTGCAGTGGAATTTGTGAAAAAAGAATGTTCAGTGAAATTATTTAATTCGTAGTTTGCTTAATTTCGCTATGTACATTAGTAAACCTCCTCACTCTGTTAATGGAGAAGGCTTTCTTGTCTTTGTGAGCTTCTTTAGTATAATAAAAATGATATAATAAATATATTTTTATACTAAATAAAAAATTAATACTATAAAAAAATAAGTTAAAAATATGACATGTTTATGATTTTCTTTGTCTAGCGAAATTTACTTTGAAAAAGATATTCTCAAAGACGATCGCTGTAAAGGAAATGCCATATCCCACAATAAGTAATAAGAAAGCTATTTGCAGATGATATAAACTTAGGACTTGGAATGCTTCCTTTTCGTTATGGATATAATCACTTTTTTTTCTTGCTCTCAGCTCTTGTTTAAATAGAACTTCATCTACTATCCTGATAATTATTCCCGATTGTTGCAACTTGAGTGATCTGAAAAGTTAAAGAAGAATATAAGTCTCGTTTGGTTTAATATAATAAAAAAATAAATTAGCTTATTGAAATTGAAATTCAATAATCCAATTATGAATAACTAATTTCCACTATAACAAAATATTTGACATCATCATAACTCGAAACGGCTAACCTTTAGTATTAAATCGTTTCTTCGGCATTCGTATTATGGAAACTCTTACTATATATATATATATATATATATATATATATATATATATATATATATATATATATATATATATATATATATATATATATATATATATATATATTTACCTATGTATTTATTTACCTATTTTTTTTTACCTGTTTATTTACTTTACTTGTTTATTTTATTTACCTATTTATTTACCTGTATTTATTTACCTATTTTTATATATATATATACGGGTATGAGGAACCCGAGGCACCTGAAGCTGGACCACGCCTTTCTTCATGTAATATATATACCTGTTATATTATCTGTAGACTGGTCCCTATATTCTTTCCCTCTGTATTTATTTTCACCTTGCTTCTTCCCCTAAATGCTATTAGAGTATTCGAGGGCTAGGGGTGATTCTGTCCTATTTACCTATTTTTTTATCTCATGCACCTGCCCACCCCAAGTTAAAAATGGTGAAGACAAATCAGAAGACTATACCGCATCGGTCGTTGCGCGGGTTACCAAGGACCGCACTGGATGTTAGGCTTCCTAGACAGCCAGTGACAAATGGGCTACACGAGTAAGATCCACAGAACTCGAAAGTATTTACTAGGAAAAAGTGGAGCACGGCTGAAAATAGAGGAGTCATGCAGTGCTTCTACAGTTCAAACCCATCAGTTAGGGGATTTCAGAAACGAATGTTCCAACTTTGGTTTGAACGGCACCCAAAATCTGAAATCTCATTCGAAAGGCTGATGCAGCAACGCAGCTTCATTATCAAACGCAAGGTATTTAGTGAACTTGAGCTGGAAGCACTGAAACCTCAAGCTGTAAAAGGAGACCGTACTGACCCTGAAGTGACCAAGAATATGAATGAAGCAGAAACAGATTCCGCCGTGCAGAATGCGGAAAAATATTGAAAATATACAAATAGTTGAAATGAAGCTATCAGATAAGGAACAAGAACTAACACGAAAAATTATCGAGCAAATGAACAGCAACCAGGAACGAGTTAGGCTTCCAGTACTGAGACAAGTACCTCAACAAAAACTCAAGGAACTCCTACAAGAGGCCAATAAAGCTGCAAGGGATATTCCTACTGGAACTACTGGGCAATCAAATCAACTTATGTATTGAGTAGCCTACATCGTAACATCTGATTTAGGATATAAGATTAGTGAACCCAAAAGCAGTAAGGCTCAGGAAAACCAAAATGGAAGCATCGACTGGAGATTAAAATTCTTAAACTCAGAGCAGACGTGAGCAATTTGAAAAACCTTAAGAAAAAGAAGCTGAAAAACACAAAAATCCGAAATAACCTCATTACGAGATATAATACTGGAACACGACCTATTGATGAAGTATTAGAGGAGATGAAGCAAAAAATAGTTGCAGTTGCAGCTAAAATAAGAAGATACAGTGCACGCATTGAACAGTACAAGAAAAATTCAATGTTTTGCGCAAATCAGCACCAGTTTTACAAGAAAATTGACTGCTGCAGGAATGATAACTTTAAAGAAAATATAAATATAAATATCAGAGACAAAGAAAATACAGTAAAGTTTTGGGAAAACCTATGTGACGACCCTAAGAGGAATAATAACAAGGCAAAATGGATTGAACAAATTATGAACAAATCTCAAGAACGAAAAATGGACCAAATGAAAATAACAACTGAAATGGTTCAAAAGTAAGCAAAAAAATAAAAAATTGGTCAACATCCGGGAAGGATTATTTACATGGCTACTGGTTGAAATATCTAACAGGCTTACATGGAAGACTTGCTAACCAATTTTCTGATGTTTTAGAAGGAAAATGCAAAGAAGAGTGGCTCAGAGCAGGGAAAACGTTTTTGATCATAAAGGATAAAGAAAAAGGTCAAAATCCAGAAAACTTCCGATCAATAACCTGCTTGCCAACAACTTTTAAGCTACTCACAGGCATACTAGCTGATAAAATATACAGCTATCTTAAAGCAAGTTCTCTTCTCCCAAATGAATAAAAAGGTAACAGCAAAAATTCAAGAGGAACAAAAGACCAATTGCTGATTGATAAAATGATTCTTACAAATTGCAAACGTAGAAAACCCAACCTTCATATGGCTTGGATAGATTATAGAAAAGCGTTTGATTCGGTGCCTCATAGTTGGATTTTAAAATGCACAGAACTATTTGGTATTAGCGAAAACGTGCAAACATTTTTGCAATCCTGCATGAAAACCTGGAAAACAACGTTGGTTATAAATAGAGAAGAAATTGGAGAGGTAAACATAAAAATGGGCATCTTTCAAGGAGATCCATTATCTCCTCTATTGTTTATATTGTCATTGATCCCCTTAACTAGAATTTTAAATAAAACTGCTCATGGTTATCAAACTGCGCAAAAGAGTGCAAAGATATCTCACCTTTTATATATGGACGATCTGAAGTTGTATGCAAAATCAGAGAATGAACTCGGATCATTGCTTAACACTGTGCACGTATTCAGTCAAGATATATCAATGGATTTTGGCTTAGACAAATGTGCAATTGCTGGAATAACAAGAGGAATGTTTGAGGATATGAACGAAATCGAGCTGCTCAATGGTGAAATAATCAAAGCAATAAAATTCGAAGACAGCTACAAATATTTGGGAATTTTAGAAGCATCACAAATTCTGCACAATAAGATCAAAGAATGAACTAGCGCAGAATACTTAAGACGATTAAGAAAACTCCTTAAATCAATGCTTAATGCTGGACATTTGATAAAAGCAATTAATAATTGGCCATAACTATTCTGAGATATTCAGCAGGCATTGTTGATTGGACCCAGCTAGAGATGGAAGAATTAGCTCGAAAAACTCGAAAATTAATGACAATGCACCAGGCCCTCAATCCTCGCAGTGACATTGATAGGCTCTATCTATCACGCAAACAAGGAGGTAGAGGATTATTATTACAAGTGAAGCAAGTTATTGAAGAAAAAAAACGAAATTTAAATGATTATCTGCAGCAAATAACGGTAAAATTTCTAATTGAGGTAAGGAAAGAGGGTTTATTTAAACCCATGGAGACAAAATTGGAATACAAAACCAACCAAGTAAAAGTGAGAACCGAAAGATGTAAATATAAGGCATTACATGGAAAATACCTTCACAGCATAGAGGACAGCGCTGACAGCAACTTGACCTAGCAATGGTTGAGAAATGGTTCACTAAACAAAGAAACAGAATCGGTAATTTTTGCAGCACAAGATCATGCCATTAAAACCAACGTTATGAAGGCAAAAATACAAAAAATTCAAGAAGACAGTAAATGTAGATTGTACAAAGAAAAGGAAGAAACGGTAGAGCACATAATAAGTGGATGAAGCAAAATCGCACTAATTGAGTACCGTAAAAGGCATAATAACTTAGCTAAGACAATCCACTGGCATTTATGTAAAACGTATGGGTTTGAAGACTATTGGAAGCATAAAGTTCACCAGAAAGTGGTTGAGAATGAAAAAGCTAAAATACTCTGGGATTTCAAATTCCAGACTGACAAAAGCTTGGAATGTAACACACCCGATATCACAGTGTTTGAAAAAAGTGAAAACAAGGGTGTTACGTTTATCGAAATATCAGTATCAGGAGATAGTCACATCGACAACAAAGAAAATGAAAAAATTACAAAATATCGCGATTTGAAAATCGAAGTTGAACGAATCTGGCAAAAGAAAACGAAAGTTGTTCCCATAATTTTTCTGTATATATAGAGATTTTAAAGCTATCATAGCATTGTGTAAGAATTACATCCAGGAATGGAAAGTAATTATTTCGTTAAAGTTCGGCAGTGAATTTTATATTAGAATGCTGGTTGTTAAGATGATGAAGAAAATCCATGAGAGATGTGTGTTTGTGACTCCATATAATTAAAATGTCTTCAACATAAAGTCTCCAAAGTTTCGGCTTAAGTGAGAAGGACGATATGGCTTTCGTTTCAAAATCTTCCAGAAAAATGTTTGCTAGAACGGGGGATAAAGGGTTGCCCATTGCTGGGCTTTGGTTTTGTTTGTAAATGGAGTCCCAATATCTGAAGTAGCCAGATTGGATACAATGCTTTAATAAAGAAAATATCTTTTTAGACAATTTGTCCTGAAGTAATGTTAATACCTCCTCTGTAGGGATGTTAGTAAATAATGTGATAATGTCAAAATTTGCTATGATATCATTTTCGATGATTGAAATATTTTTGATATAAGAAACAAAGTCTGGTCTTTTTGATGAACGATGAAGATTTATTGGAGAAACACTTGAGGTATTCTGCAAGAGGTTTCGAAAACTTATGAGTAGGGCCATCAATTCCTTCCACAATTGGGCGAAGATGGGTGTTTTCCTTGTCGATCTTCGTAACTGCATAAATGCGTGATATAAGAGGGTGTAGAGAGCGTAAAGAAAGGCGAATATTGTGAGGAAGCACAATTGTAGTCTTTAACAGATTGTTTGTGCGGTTTTGTAGTTCCCTTGTTGGATCATCCTGAAGAATTGAATATGTAATGTCTTCAAGCAATTGAAGCATTTTGTTGTGGTAATCTTCACAGTTGAGGACGACTGTGGTATTGCCTTTATCTGCAGGTAAAATAATGATGTTATTGTTGACTACAATACAGGATTTAGTAGGAACAGATGTGTTTTGTACTCTCCTATTATTATTTTGTATACGCGTTGCTTGCACTTCACTGTTAAAGATAAAATCATGAAAATTATCATTATCCGTAACTTTTCCAAGTTATGGATAATGATAATTTATAATAACAACCATTACAAAATAATAATAGGCTTAATCTTATCAAGACGTTTGAGATTCTTAAGAGAGTACAAAACACACATGTTCCTACTAAATTCTGTATTAGTCCTAACAAAGTTGTAGTAAATAATTCGTCACATGCTTTACCAGTTGCAGAAGAAGATGTCCTAAGCAAAGGTTTAAATTTCATTCCCTTACCTAAGTTTATTCCAAAAGAATCTTTACTTACTAAAGTAGAAAAAGCCAGGTCACTTATTCCTAATCATTTGGCAATCTTTTCCATATTGAATCCCTCTTTATTATCAAAAATGCTAAACCTCCAAGAGATAATCTTTCTCCTGTCGAAAGACAGGCCTTAAAGAATCTTAAAAAGAACAAAAACATCGTTATTTTACGTGCGGATAAAGGCAATGCCACAGTCGTCCTCAACTCTGAAGATTACCACAATAAAATGCTTCATTTGCTTGAAGACAACATTACATATTCAATTCGTTAGGATGATCCAACAAGGGAACTATAAAACCGCACAAACAATCTGTTAAAGACTACAATTGTACTTCCTCACAATATTCGCCTTTCTTTACGCTCTCTACACCCTCTTATACCACGCATTTATGCAGTTCCGAAGATCCACAAGGAAAACACTTCTCTTTGCCCAATTGTGGAAGGAATTGATGGTCCTACTTATAAGCCTTCGAAACATCTTGCAGAATACCTCAATAGTTTCTTCAATAAATCTTCATCGTTCATCAAAAACACCACAGACTTCGTTTCTCATATCAAAAATATTTCAATCAACGAAAATGATTCACAGCAAGTTTTGACATTATCACATTATTTGCTAACGTCCCTACTGAGGAGGTATTAGCATTACTTAAGGACAAATTGTCTAAAAAGATTTTTTTTTCTTTATAAAAACATTGTATTCAATCTGGCTACTTCAGATATAGGACTCTAGTTACCAACAAAACCAAGGCCTAGCAATGGGCAACCATTTATCCCCGGTTTTAGCAAACATTTTCCTAGAAGATTTTGAAACGAAAGCCATATCTTCCTTCTCACGTAATCCGAAACTTTGGAGACGTTATGTTGACGACATTTTAATTATATGGAGTCACAGACACACATCTCTCATGGATTTCTTCATCTTCTTAACAACCAGCATTCTAATATAAAATTCACTGCGAACTAAAACAAAATAACTTCCTTCAATTCCTGTATATAATTCTTACACAATGCTCTGATAGATTTAAAATCTCTATATACAGAAAACCCACTCATACTGTAAAATATCTGCACTGTCAATCTCATCACTTTCCACCACAAAAGCTCGGAACTATTTCTACCTTAGGACACAGAGCACGCTCTCTTTTACATGAACCAGACGAGCTCCAAAAAGAAATTAATCACCTTTCTCTTATCTTTATAAAAAACGAATATTCTGAAAAAATGATGACGAAATTACTTCTGGATCCTTCCAGGCAGTGTAATACGGAAACTGTTGATTTTAAAGGTAGCATCTCAATACCTTACATTAGTTCAGTCTCCAATAAATTGGCTAAAGTCGTTAAAAAATACATCAGGACGCTTTTCACTACACCCCTTAAAGTCCGTTCTCTTATGAGAGATCAGAAGCCTATTCATGACAAACTGAAATATCCAGGTGTATAAGGTATGGTGCGATTGTAATATTCCTTATTTTGGACAGACTAACAAATCTATTGAACTACGTATATAGGAGCATAAGAGAGACATCTCCTATAAAATATCACATGCATCTGCGCTATCCAGTCATGTTTTTTTTCAAACAATGCTCATGATGATTATACAGAGTCACTCATTTTGCTGGGATAAATCCGAAAACATTTTTCGCTGCAGTGATGAGTTTGAAAGGAAACTCATGGAGTCCAGGGAAATCCTGCTTAATCCTGAACATTTGAACAGCAATTTCAGTTACAACATCCCTGATAGCCATGCTGCAGTTGTTCAATACTGGCGTTCACGACAACTTGCAAGCTCGCATGCAACAAACAATAGATAGAATAGATAGAACGTTAGATAGAACCACTTGAATAATACAACATTTTCGGTGTCAGTTATGTATTGCATTTTTTGCCTGTAATTCTCAGTATTTCGTATCTTCAATTTTTATTATTGTGTTCTACCTTTAGTGGATAGCTGAATTAGGCTGAAACTAGTTGTATCATTTTCATTAAAATTTAATATTTTTAATATTTTTAATGTTTTAAATTTTTAGTATTTAAAGAATAAATATTTATTCTTTAAAATCTACCATAACAACCTAGTAGAAGCTCAGGAATACATATATATATATATATATATATATATATATATATATATATATATATATATATATATATATATATATATATATATATATATATATATATATATATATATATATATGACTACTATTAACTCGGGGTTGGGATATGTTCATTTTAATATAAACTGACTAAAAACGCGATAATTATAACAAATTGAGTTTTATTTGAAAACGCATCACGTTTCGTCGAGATTGACTTCATCAGGCGTTACGAACATAGAAAAAAAACATTGAGACACTCTAAAGCTATATAATTATAAAACTATAATATTCGACTGTAAATTACAGTTATTATGAACTTGAGCTATAGCCCGTGTTAAAGTTCTATTGTTGTACACTTGTGCGTGTGTGGAACCACGCGCTCTCCAGTATCTGATAGTAGAGCTGAAAGTGTAATGCAAATTATAACTGAAATTATTGTTCATATGAAGAGGGTACAAGGTGATTTCTTTTGATTCTACAATGCGACGTGCTACCTCATCTTACCAAATGCGTAGGTTTGAAGTTGTCCAATTTACTTCATGTTGGCGCTTTTGTAGTTCGTATTTATTGAAAACAGGACATGGCCTGATTGGGAAGTTGCTCTGGTTCTATTGTAAGCACTGTCTCTCTGATGTTCCTCGAGACGTAGGATGATAGATTTCTCCGTTTGGCCGTAGTAAGGTTTTTGCACTCACATGTGACTTTGTATACACCTGGGAATTGTAGAAGGTTGTGCGATTGTTTGTAGTTGCTGAAACTTGATCTTATTTTTGGAAGAGTCGAGAAGCACGTTTGTATGTTAAATTTCTTTAAGATTCTTCTCAGTTTTTTGGATAGTGTGCTGATATATGGAAAGGAGATATAACCTTTGGAGTCGTTCTGTGTCTCAACGTTGCTACGTTGACGGTGGGATAATTGGTCGTTAATACTTTTTAAAGAGTAGACATTGTTTTTAAAGGTCCATTTAAGATGTTGTAGTTCTTTTTTTAGTTCTTCTTCATCTGACAGTACAGGTCTTGCACGATTCGCAAAAGTTGATATAATACCCAACTTTTGCGCTGGATGGTGATGTGAGGACGCATGCAAATATCTGTTGCCTTTCTAAATATAGAGACTTTTATTGATTCAGGCGTTTTGGTGAGTTTAACATCTAGGAAACTGATGGAACTATTTTCTTCAATCTCCATGGTCAATTTGATATCCTGATAGAGGTTATTTAAGTGGTTGAGAAACCTGTGAAGAATCTCAATACCATGCTCTCTTCAGATCAATGTTTTTAGTCAAGCACGCAAGCCCAAAGTGCTAGCTCAACATCTTCGTTATCAAGCAACCTTTTTTCAATTGACTCTTTCAATATGGTATAAAATGTTTTTGTGTCAACTGGAGGATTATTGATTGAAACCTTTTCGTGAAGTAAAACTACACGAAAGCGCAGATCACCTACAGCAGCTGCAGTACAACTATAATAGGGTCCAAAATCCTGTCTTCTTTCTTCAAAAACTTGTACAAGTGCATTTGTTTTTGATTTACCTTGTAAATGTCTTGTAGGTCCAGACTTACAGACAGTTCTTGGCGAGCGTCACACATCAATCCTAGATCCAAACAAGTCTGTAGTTATTTTCCTTCTTAAGCCATCAAATGTACATTTATCACTTTTATCTCTCTTAGGATCACGAATCTCCTCTTCGAAATGATGCACTAGAGATTCAAAATTATTCCATACAGCCAATCGAGTACTGAAAATTCTTTCAATTTTCAGCAGTCCAATCTCTAGTGATACTGCACGTAAATGCAACTCTCTAATGTTTTTTGGCGAAGCATGGTTTAGGACATAAAGTTTATCAATAAACGATTTGCATCTATTGATTCCTGAAATTTCCTTTACAGCATGACTTACTGATAATTCTAGTCTGTGATTAGCACAATGCTAAACTATAATAGAAGGAAATTTTTCTGACAGCAATTTTTTCATTCCACTTTTACACACTAACATTACGGAAGCGCCATCGCATGCAAGAGAAATTAAATATTTTTTAAAATAATCTTCTGTCATCCCATAATAGTTAAGACATTGGAGTAAGGAATCAAATACAATTTTTGCCGTTACGTTTTCATGTTCGATCAAGTCCAAAAATAAATTTATCGGTGAATTAATTCCAACACCTTCGATACAGCATCGAATATACACACGATGAGAATGGTTTTATTGCTAATTATTGTTGTTGATTCATCAATTATTAATGTAGTTATATTTTTTGGATTGAACAATTCTTTAAGCACATTTTTTCTCGTTTCTTCACTTACATTATGCATTTGTTGAATGAAGAATACGACCCAATTCATTTCCTTTCAGTTCTTGCAGACAAATTTCACTTTCAAAATTATCGAATGATTGGTTTTCCTTTTCTACTTTATACGCAAGATAATGATTATAAAAAACTTTTTCACGGTTCTTTTTTTCGGCTTCAGAAACAACTTTTAACGCTGCTTTGTGTGCAGCAGATTCTCTGTGATCGAATATTTCTTTACGAAGTGAGAACATCTGTAGCTTCTTATCTTTGCCAAAATATGATATCTCATTGTTTGCTATTCTTTGAAAATTTTCATTCCCATCTTTGTTTCAATTCCAAGAGATCCAACTTTTCTGCAATGTGTACAGCCAAGTTTCTTTTAGCAAATATTCATTATTCGCGCCAAAATCATCTTTTTGATCTAATGTGCAGAAATTCGGCCAGTCATTTTCAGTTTGGCCTTGCTCCTCATGATTAGCTTCAGATGATTCGAAAACACCAACTGGCACCATTATTTACATATTTTTGACGTCGTGTCTGTTATTATTCCTGGCCTTTTTATTAATGGGACCGGTGGTTGAGAAGTAATTGGAAATCTTTTCATTTTCAAACTTGGGATCAGACTTTTACACTAAAAAGTAAAACAAAATGGTAAAAGGCTATTAAAATGACGTTATATTTACGTCAATTCAATAAAGATATTTTTGAGATAAATAAGTCTTTTATCGAAAATCTTTCGCATGTTGTCAATCACACGTCCATACAGCCACAAACGTAGATGCTAATGGCGTGCGCATTCATCTAAAATTTCACGTCGATACGGATGGAATTACTCTTTGCAATTTGATAACTTTCTTAATTTCAGCGACAGAAATACTCATTCATGTTTCTCCCGCAATGAAGAGATAGTCTTTCTTTTGAGACTATCGACAGGATTAAACAATATATTTCAATCTCTACGAATGATTTTATAATAGCTTTTTTACATAAACATATTAAAGATTTTCTCATTCATTCGTGTATGAGTGGTTTTCATGTATCTCGAAAATTAATTATATAAACTACTATTAATTTCTACGAAAACAAGGATACCATAGAATTCTACTGCTGTGGTTATCGGAATGTTAAATGTTGGCCATTGTTATAACGACATAAATGGAATTTTAAAGACTTGACTTCTAATATTGCTTTGCTTACATGTGAAGCAAATATGACAGAAAGGTTTGTACTGTGAAGGACTATATTTCGACCCTGAAAACTGCCAACGTCGTGAAGTAGACCTCTGATCTCCCCTCTCTCTCTCTCTCTCTACTTCTGGGAAAGGTATCTTCCCTCTTAGTGGACGATGGTTCTACTCTTCTCCTATTCTGACAAAATTAAACTTGAACGAGTTGTATTTTCATGTATGAATGTGTATGATATAAATTAAGAACATCACAAACATCCAAATCCAAAGCGGGATTCACACCTTTAACGTCGTTTTGACTGGACAAGAGATATGCTAACACTCGTCCATCCAGGCCAGCCACAAAGCTATAATATCTTAGTATTATGAAAGGGCTAACGGATGATAATACAGACATGAACTGTGACCAGCTTTTAAGGTATTATACGGTGGTTGTGCATCTTCAGACTACCCATAATTAATGGATTGCGGATTATTTGTGCATTCCGATATTATTAGTATCTAGATTGTGCACTCTCTGGTTCATTTCTGTGGGAAATATTTTTCCTCATCAATTTCGCAAGGCAGTGAAGAAATTGGGTCATTTGCTACTCAAAGGCGCTTGTAATGTTATTCTTCTGCATAGGATAAGTAGGTGCATTCTACCTACTTAAAATAATACCCATTATCTACTAAGAGGGATTCAGTATGCTATACTATTTGAATTACAAAACAAACTGTTATTTAATTATAAATAAATCTATTATTAGGCATTCACTTTCTTTTATACTTACATGGTTTCAAAGGTTTTTTTATGTGGATGAGCTCTGGGGAGATAATAGCCCATGTTGTAGACAGCTAAACTGTCCCTTGATATAAAAACGTTATGAGGCCCATATATAGAAGCACAAACTTGAAGTACAGTTTCGTGATGAATGATACAGAAATTCTCTTTTAGAGTTTTAGAAATACCATCTTGCAGTGATTTTGCCACAAGTGAAGGATTTTGCTGAAGTCCTTCTCGTACATATTTAAGAACGCCAACTCTGGATGTCTGCAAATATAGATAGGTATTATTATTATGGATTAAATTTTATATTTAAAATATTTCATTTTCGGAATTTTAGTAAAATTTATATTGCTATTTAATTTATGAATTGATATTCACGTAGGAAGTCCTACATCGTACATTCTTAATTGTGCATCGTAAGTAGTATTGTAGACACTATGAATCATATCAAGATCCAGATTAAATAAGGAACCGTGACGTCATTGGGTGATATGATACTTGATGTCATTGTGTGTGATGCTGTGTGTGAGGTCATGAGTTTGAAATGTCTGTAATTTCCCTGGGGAGGAACATGTGTCATTGACATCAGATGTCGCCCAGGGAAATTCCAAACCCAAACCAATTCGCATATGGAATTGTGGGTGATATTAGAGATAAGGATTCGTGTCGTGATTGATGAGACACTATGAACCAAACAGGGATAGGGTAAATGAAGAAAGTAACGTCAGTGTCATGCGTGTGTGTTGTTATCAGCTGTAAATAAGGGACAATTTGTTACTTGTAAGTAAGTAACGTGATTGATTTCAACTGGAAAAGGAAGTTATATTAGTGAAAAACGATTCGTGTCATAATTGATTGGACACTTTAAACCAAATAGGGTTAGGATAAATGTGGAAGTGATATCAGTGTAATGGGTGTGTGTGTGTGTTTTTATGAGATGTAGATAAGTGAATGGTCTGTGTATGGAATTGTAGGTGATGGTTAGAGATAAAATAGACTGTCATTGACGTCAAGTTGGGTTTTCGGGCGTCTATAGTTGGCAGTACGAATTTTACAATATAGGTTTGTGGTATTTCATTCCTGTTATTGAATATGGGAATTTTTAGTTTAGAGTCAAGAGATGGCGGCAGCATTTAGACATTTTCTGAATAATTAATTATAGGCTATCATTGCTGTCCACCCAAACACACACATACACACACACACACACATTTTTTTTTTCTTTCATGTTCACATTTCTAAAATAATTAATTAATGAATATCACTGGTGTCCCCTCACCCCCTTCAAGCACACACACTTTCTTTCCCATATACGTCTGAATATTTTGATTTGTCTAAAATTTTAAGATCTGAAAGTTCATTACTTTTTTCTAATTAATGTTATCTTTATTACAAACATTTTTGGGTACTGGAATTTTTAGTTTAGTGTCAAGAGATGACGTCTACCTTTAGAGATAGAAAGGAGTTTTTTTTTTAATTGAAAAACGAAATGACATTTTTTAAAAAAATAAACGGAGATTTAAATGGATTATAAGAACTTTTGTATGTAATCTAGAAAAGTTCTAATGATAATTTAGATTAACTTCATTGATAAAAATGTATTCTTGTTTGAATTAAAAACTAAATGGCATTTTTAAAAAAAATAAACGGGAAATTTAATGGTTTACAAGAACTATTCTAATGATAATTCTAATGATAAAGATGGATCGTGATGTTGGTAAAATATTTATAAGCTCTGTATTACTAACATCTTGGTATTTCTAGCCTGGTTCCCACTGATGAGACCTCAATAAAGGTCGAAACCGGTCTGGGTAGTGGCCCCTTGCCTTTAGTACAAAACATCATACATCACCTCCAGGATATGTGCTTTGTATTAAGGGTAAATATCAAAATTAGTGATCAGATCTTATTCTACTTTTACTAAGAGTTCCCTTGGTCTTGCACTACTTTGAGGGTCAGCTAGACTTCCAATACGTGCAGGCGCAAACTTGACTTGTTTGTCTGTTTGCTTACTTGGGAAAAGGAGTAAAACCAGGTTTAAAATAGCTTGGTATTTTTAACATTTATTATACCCAAGGTAAAATACTTTCCACATTTATATCTCCTCCTGAGATTTTTATTTAATAAGGTTAAAACACCTTATGGAAACTTGTTCTGGTAAAATATTTATAAGCTCTGTATTACTAAAATCTTGGTATTTCTAGCCTGGCTCCCACTGATGAGACCTCAATAACGGTCGAAACCGGTTGGAGGCTATTATGAGTTCGCTCTCTTAAGGTTTTTGCCTTACGGGAGCAATTTGAGTCTCCGGGGTAAGTGTTTTCCGGCACGGCCCATTGAGGGACTGTCGGTGAATGCTTTTCTTCGGAATATGACCGGTTCTGCTCGGTGGTGGTGGTGGGTGGAGGGCCATCACTGAGTGGAGCCAAATCTGAGATGGAGGGTATTTCGCCCACAATTAAGTGGCCTAGGGATCGTCCGAATTTTTAGAGACGGCTTTACTTATTCATAAGGTCGAAACCGGTGTATGCGCAGTGGCCCCTTGCCTTTAATACAAAACATTATACATCTCCTCCAGGAGAGGTGCTTTGCATTAAGGGAAATATCAAGATTAGTGATCAGAGCTTATTCTGCTATCACAAAGAGTTGCCTTGGTCTTGCACTACTTTGAGGGTCAACTAGACTTCCAATACGTGCAGGCGCAAACTTGACTTGTTTGTCTGTTTGCTTACTTGGGAAATGGAGTAAAACCAGGTTTAAAATAGCTTCTTATTTTTAACATATGATTATATATATATATATATATATATATATATATATATATATAATACAACGTTTTTTATGTATCAATTATGTGTGGCGATATTTTACCTGTATTTTCAAGTTTTTAGATACTTCAATGTTTATTACTATTCTCTTCCTTTAAGAATACCTGATGAAGGCTATTATAAGCCGAAACTAGTTGTATTAATCTTATTAAATCTTTATAAGTAATCTCGGTTTTTAGGTCATTAAATCTATTTTTAAAAATAGATGTAATGGCTATTATCTATTGATTATTGACTATTATTTAATGACTATTATATAAATCTATTTTTAAAAATAAATTTATATATATATATATATATATATATATATATATATATATATATATATATATATATATATATATATATATATATATATATATATATATATATATATATATATATATATATATATATATATATATATATATATATATATATATATATATATATATATATATAATCGAAATGCCCACCCAGTCTCCAAATAAAATTAAAAAATTATAATAAAGAAAAATATAAATATAAAAATATTTATATTTATATATATATATATATATATATATTTAAAAAAAAATGCTGAAATACTACTAGTTTCGTTGAACAAAATTCAACTTCTTCAGGTATCAAAGACAAAGAATTGTGTAAAATAACAGAGACGATAAAATTACATCAACAGAACTAATATAAAAGACCGAAGTACATTTTAAAACAGAAATGCTTGCTGGAATTCCTATTAAAGTTGACTACTTGTGAGGGTTGTCCTGAGAGCGCCAGTACTGGACAGTGGCAATGTATGTGTCAGGAACATTGCAGCTAAGGCTGTTGTTTATATGAAATCATTCAAGATATATTTCTCTAAATTCGACTATCTTCCTTTCGAGCTCATTATAAAACCTATGAATATTAGAAGTTTGCCGCCAGTCTACGAGGTGTTGAAATCTTTCATCCGTGTTAATAGAGAAGAGATGTGGCTTAAGAGAGCGCTGGCCCTGGTCCTATTGTAGGATATGTCTCTTCTGTGTTCTTCAATATGTAAAAGGATAAATTTAGCCGTCTAACCGTAATATAGTTTGTCACATTCACACAGGAGGAGGAGATATTTTATTTTACATTTACTTAGTATTGATTGAAGTTTTGGAAACGTAGTGAGACAAGTTCTAATGTTGAACTTCCTAACAATTTTAGCCACTTTTGGGGAGAGTGTGTGTGTGTGTGTGTGTGTGTGTGTGTGTGTGTGTGTGTGTGTGTGTGTGTGTGTGTGTGTGTGTGTGTGTGTGTGTGTGTGTGTGTGTGTGTGTGTGTGTGTGTGTGTGTGTGTGTGTGTGTGTGTGTGTGTGTGTGTGTGTGTGTGTGTGTGTGTGTGTGTGTGTGTGTGTGTGTGTGTGTGTGTGTGGAAGTTTAAGTTTTCTAAAAATAGAGATTTTGATGTTAACAGTGCATTTTGTGAGTTTTAAGTCCAAAAAGGAGAGACAGTTGTTGGATTTCGGTTCGTAGGTGAAATTGATATTCTCATTAAACTTGATGAGATGGTTTAGGAAAATATTTAGGTTATTTAAACCATGTTCCCAAATGAGAACTACATCATCACCTATATTATGGTACCAGATATTGGGTTTCAGTGTAGAAGAATTAATCGACTTTTCTTCGAAGTCTCTAAGGAATATATCAGCAGGAATCAGAGAGAGCGGACTGCCCATTGCCAATCCTGAGTTCTGTTTGTAAATCTTATTTTCGAATTTGAATAATCCTGAATTTACACAGTAAGAGAGTAAAGAAAAAAATTTCTTGGATAGTTTGTTCTTGAGAGGATGGACGCACACATTGCCATTGTCCAATACTGCCCTCTCGTGACAATTCTCACATGTAATCACCTTTAATTGGAATTACAGCAACCATTCCTGTTTTAAACTGTACTTCGGTCTTTTATATTAGTTCTGTTGAATTAATTTTATTGTCTGTGTTATTTTACATAATTCTTTATCTTTGATACCTGAAGGTGAATTTTTTTCATATATGTATATATGTAAACTGAATCGGCGCAAAACGAATCCAGTTTTAATGGGAGGTATGAAGTTATGTTACGCGCAGTCAAAAAATATGCAAATGAAGTATGTGTAACATTATTATATTTAAAGCTTTGATAATACATACATATATATTTGTTAAAATAATATTATTAATTACGAAATCAAAAAAAAATTATATACAAAAAATATGAAACTTCGAAAAGATATTACAAATTTCTATGTTCAAGTTCCTGGTTTCAGATCACATACATTTTTTTTTTTAAGTGTCCACCGTTAACTGCCTAGAATTTCTTTTTCTTTCTTTAAGAGGTTCAGTGTAAGGTCGAATAGACGCAATTACACTACTTTTTACGTTTGCACTCCGTTCCCAATCGTGCTATATATTCACCTAATGCTATATTAGTTCACCTAATGCAATATATATCTTTTTCCATCTCAACAATTTCGGACATATGAGTGACAGAACTAGTCACATGCTCTTACATTAAAAACGCTGTTGGAACATAAAAATACTTGATGATAAAGGTTTGCTCCATGATGTCACAAAATAAGATAAAATCACATCAACATCACATCCATCAGCATGTGAAAACAATCCATGAGTAATCTGTGTGAAAGTTTCATTTTTGAAGGCACAGCCAGGGTTGGGTCGTGTAAATAGAACTATAAGGAAAAACAATCGATTTGAGTGTCTTTTCAGTTACTGCAATCGTTCATCCCATGCAGCTATCGTATTGTGTTGTGTTGTTTTGTGTCAGTAAGGTAAAATAATGGGTGAGCCACAAAAGTCTTTGAAATTTTCTTTCTTCAGGAAAACAGCACGAGACAAAATTCTTCACATAGCTCTAAAAGGATGGATACCAATTATTATTTTAGAAGACGTATTTATCCAGGAACACTTGGTAAAAATTATGCAGGAAGTGGTCTGATAGCGTCGCCTACTTGCAAAGAAGAGTTGACTATGAAATGGACATTGGTGATTGTTATATTCTGAAATCCCAAGATGGGCAACTAATACAAATAAATAAATAAAATATTTAAGAATTTTGCTCAGTTATTCTGCTTACAAGATGAAATATAATTTCTTAATTTTATCCCTTAATACAAATCTGTCACTAAGAAACAAATAGGAGTAAGGGTAAAAATCAAACTTAATTGGTAAACCTGTTCATGAAAAGACAATATTGGTTGTCCATGTTACATACCCTACTGTAAACAGTCCACGTGACAACCAATAAGCATAGTTCTCACCACCCACATGAGGTCAAATTCCAAGCCTTGCTACCTACCTGAGTGTAATCAAATTGTCTATCTACTCAAAAATAAGAACTGAGTATAACTTCCTTAAGAATGCATATGTCATTACCACCACTCACGATAGTCTCATAAAGATCAAAAGAGCGGATATGAGTTATGATTAAAGATAAGACTGTAGTGTAAATTTCTAAATGTTTGGAATTTTGTAACAGAACGTTAACATAGTAAATAAAAGTTTCTGGTAGTAAATAAAAGTTTACTACCAGAGGCTAATATTCAGAGAAATAATAATAATAATTATTATAAATAAATAACAATTTATTTGTGCTGGTAAAAGAAGTAAAGTAAGAAGAATGAATAAAAAACAAAATGATATATCTAAGTGGGGGAAAATATCACTGGCGTTATTGATGTTCAATTTCTTGTCGATATGCAATGAAAAAATTTCGATATAGTTGGAAAGAATTACCTGATGAGTTAAAAAACAGAATTCTCGGTTAATAAAATATAATGATTAGCTGAACTGGAAAATTGGTTCACTATCTCTGGACAAACTAAGAGATTGGATAATAGAATCAACATGCAAATATCAAATATTGCTCGCTAAAGGAAGAAAAACTCAAAAATATTAACCAAGTTAATAGGGAGACCTGTTCTTGATTTAAATGAAATTGGTTTGCCAGAAAACCTGAAAACATACCATGTATTTTTTATTCATGTTATTGGAAACATAATCAAAGATTTTGTGCTTATATCAGTGCTCAAAAATATATGTTTTGATTTTATGAAATAAAACTGTAAGCGTTAAATTTACTACAGTAACAATTTCCTATGATCAGACAATGAATAAACTTTCCCAGATAATATGCAGAAAACATCACGTGAATGTTCCACAACATTAGGAAAACATTCCCTAAAGCAACAACTTGAAAGGTGTATATATGTATATATATATATATATATATATATATATATATATATATATATATATATATATATATATATATACACACGCCTATTGTGCCTATATATATATATAGGCACAATAGGCGCCCTGGCACCTATTGTGCCCCGCCTAACCAAGTTCCGGGCTAGGAACTTGGTTGGGCGGCATGCTCTACTGCTGAGTGTAAGGAGTTGTATTGGATGTTCATAACAGCCCGTTTTAAGTTATCTTTCAAGACATGCACTTTGGGAGCGCCACGAAGATACACAACGGATTTCAAATACCACACAGCCAAAAGTCAAATGGAGTGATGTCCAGGTTGAGGTAGCCATGATGTTGGAAAGAACTGACTGATAACCCTCTCATTACTGAAATCCTTGTGTATAAGGCGCTGTACTGGAAGTTCAATGTGTTGCCATGCTCCATTCGGCATAAAAATTATGGAGTCCAAACATTATCTTTGCTGTAATGCAGGAATAACAAAATTTTCCAGCATTCATCTATAAATCTCTCCAGTAATGGAGCAGGTTACAGGCCTTCTAGGGGTAATACGCTCAAAGAAGTATGATCCGATTATGAAATCGGCTGTGAAGCCAGACACCACACAGTTACTTTTGTAGAATGCATTGGCACTTGCTGGATCTCTTGGGGATGTTCAAATGCCCAAATTCTGCAGTTGTGAGTGTTGATCGACCTATTCAGATAAAAGTGAGCCTCATCACCCCATAATATTCTCCATTATAAACCAGTCATTATAAACCTCAATTAAGCCAAGAAACGTTAGCGTGAAAGTCATGCGCTTACCATAATCTGCGATAAGCGCATGTTAGTGCTTGCACACGACTGAACTTATACGGATAGAAGTGAAGCATTTTCCATAAGATTTTCCAGGCTGTACCTTAAGCCATATCAAGTTTGCGAGCTATGGCAAGAGTCCCGGTGTCGTAGAGCATCGCCGTAGCAACGTCTTTCATGTCTCTTCTTGCACTGCTTTCCCTTCCCTGCCAGGTCTGACTCCTAGTGATCCAGTATCTTCAAACATCTTAATCATAGTTCTCAGTGCTACAGCTGACATAGGACCTGTACACAGGTTATGGAGCGTTCTAAATATCCGAAGGGCAGCTACGGCATTGCATTCTTTAAGGTAAAATAACTTAACAAGTAAAACATGCTAAGGCAAGTTAGGACTCATATTGAGCACAATTCGGCAGTCATTCGAATAACTGCCTGAATATTCCCAATCCCTTTTTAAGTGGAATTGGTGGCGCCGTGTCACGGTCGCACAGTAAAATTTGCATAATCCTTTTTAGCTGCATTTACTGCAAATATTTGACTGCTTTCGGCTCCGCTAGCGCCAAAATTTCCCCTATCAGCGACTTTTGGTACTAAATGTTTTTCGCAGAATTCATCTCCCCATGCCTTCGAAAGTCTCAGTATAAAATGTGGTTTCATTTCGTGTATTAGTTTTAGCTACAGATACCTCCAAAGAAGGAAAGTTAATTTATCGTCCCCCTGTATTTCTAACGATCATTCAATCGTCGATCGATCGTACTTCTATGTAATCCATTAACACTGGCAGCAGAAGGCTGACACCATCCTGCTTGTTTCTCATTTTTCTCCTTCTGAGCACAATTATCTGTGCAAGCAACAGATAGTTTGGGATGGTCTGTGCCATATTCTGAATCTCTCAGTACTCCCATATTCCTTGCAATATAGCATTTCTGTCGTTTTATAATCACATTGGCGTTAATGGATGGTACAGCTCTTGTGTGCTGCTCTCTACGTACATTCGTCGGTAGCTTTATGCTGGAAGTATGAATTCATCGATTGGCACTCTTGTGACTCACACAATGCTTTAATAATAATGAAATAATAATGACTTTTTGTCATTATTATTTCCTATATCCCTACATAAATGTTGAATTATTTGGTCAGTAATCTTTTGTCTGATTGTGTTCTTTAACAATTCAAGAAGAAAAAGCTCTTGGCTGTTACTTGTATTCATCAATTCACTCAACTGCTCAAATTAATGGTATTTATACCTGTATAGGTGCGTCCTCTGTTGGAGAATATGTTCTCATAGTGACAATTTTTATTCCAGAAATAATGAGCAACCTTTTAACTACCTGGCACTATCTAACTCCCAGCTTTCTATAGAGGTCTTCTGTTTCTTTCTTATCCACATAGAGACACCACTTCGATCTACTCACTTTATCACGACCTTCCAATTGTGTCGTCATAAAATGAGCATAACTGTGCATAATCATCCATTTTTTTTTCTGTTTTATTTCTGAAGAACTCCTAAATCTAAATTTTGATTATAAACTATTTTAAGATTTCCTGATATATTTCAATTAAACTCTGTATCCTCCATGATCCACACCTCAAAATCCGAATTTATAGACTACAAGCACGTAGCTTTTACTAAATTTCGATGGGCAGTTGAATTTGTCGATCAACAAATACAGTGTAGAATTAATCACATGAATATTCCTTATAGGACGTGCAAACATATCTGTGAAAAAACTGCATATGGCGAGAGATTAGTGTATAATAATTCCCGATTTTTCTACAAGAAGTACTGCTTTTTATTGGTAATACATTTTCAAACATAAAGCACTATTTCCGTATTAATTATTGAAGAGGTAATTAATAGCATACCATGATTGCAGCTGCTGCAGCAGTGTTGACTAGTGGTCCACATTCTATTTCCTTCTTCTGCAATGCTCTGGAGAGCTGATCAGTGGTCTCAATCAATTTTACTTTATGTAAGATAGTCAGGTTGGAGAGAATACAGCCACTATAGGAGGCCACCATGATCAATACAAAAAACAGCCAAAACAAAGCAAAAATCCTAAAACTTCTGGAATTAAAGAAGGATCTGATTCCTAAATAGAGGAGGAAACATATATTAATTCCTTTTCATTTCTGTATTAATAGGAATATTATATTTGTTAAATGTAAATGGAATTTTATTAGTTTAATCTCTTTTTATTTTAGTATAACTTCTCTTAAAATAACGATACGTACTGAAATTGTCAGTAAATCAATTCACAAACATATTGAACTCTCAGATACAAAATCATTGAATTTCTAGAATTGAATGTAGTAAAAAGAGTAATTAAGGTAAAGAAGATTATCATGATAGTGGAGTTCAATAATTTTTATTACTGGAAGGAATTCTGTTTTCTGTGGCCTCTCAATACAAAATGAAGTGTTAGGTGATGTAGTACGTGTCGGAAGAAAGATGTAATAGTAGTTTTAAAGAAAGGAAATGGTACAGTAACTAACAAGTACTGAAATCCTTACTGTTGCTCGTTTCTTTCTTTCAACGGAAGGATTATATCACTTACGAACACGTAGATCATATAACTGAGTAAAGAAAACTCTTGGTTTTGCCACTGTAGAGTTTATTATAATATCTGAAAATTGCTAAAACATGTATACTCACATTTGATGAAATATTGTGATTGCTACAGACTTCTGGAGATATGCGACTTGCATGTTGTTACACTTCAATATGCAAGGCCCATTTCTAAATTATCAACATAATAGATAATAAAGATTAAGTTAATAACAATGTTTAGAATTTTATATTATCACTCATATTACTGAGTATCAAACGGAAGTAAATGATTTAAACACCTTACCTTTTGAAGTTATTGTACTGAATAACAACCAAACTACTTCTCTCAATGGAACTACGGAACTACTAGTTATCCTGTGCGACAATTTCAAGATCAAATATGATGCAAAACTAAATAACAGAAGTGACATTATGAATATTAGCCACACCTGAAAATCGAAAATGTTTGAAATTATGAAATGATGCGTTTGTATAGGCATATGATGTCAACTAAGAAAATTATATTTTTCACTATATACATTAATAAGATATATTTTCATTTCAATATTATAAGAAAAACATATTATTTTAATCAATATACATTAAGATAAATTCTAAATGATGGAATATATCTACTCCTTTCTTCTACCTATTCTAGTCGTAATCACTATGTGGCAGAGATAAGCAGGGTCTTATCTCTGCCACATTCATCTTCATTCTGAAAACTTTTGTTTTTAACACTGGAGGAAAATTCATCCGTACACCTAACTGCATTTCATAATATATTGTATGTATCAGGGTTTAGCACCACACGATAGTAATTTGCTTGATGTATACTCTCTCTGTTTCTCTGTCGCTCATCTCTGTACCCTGAAAGTCTCTTGATTAATTCGAAACCTGGAGCTCAACTATCAGAAAAGACTGAAGGGTAGAACCACCTACCTGCTGATCTTCAAAAATCAATACAATTTCCTTCCCCCTTTTTAAATAAAACGCAATAGTGAATTTATTTATTATTTATAGACATCTAAAACATAATTCGGCAAGAAATAATATGATTTTGATATTCTCTCTCTCTCTCTCTCTCTCTCTCTCTCTCTCTCTCTTTAAGCATATGAATGAATCTACACTTTTTCGACAGATTACGCTATCTATTTAAATTAATTATAAAGATTATTTATAGTCTATTTTATGCAATAATGTTTATAATACTGTTTCCAATTAATAGCAAGGACAGCATTTACTTAACTGAGAAAAGGCATTTATCTGTATTACAAATGGGCTTTGATAAGATGTTCTTCACTACTTCAGATGAATTATCTTGCTTTTATTTCTAATCTCTCTCTCTCTGGGCATTATGTTGATATTATGCAGCCTGAATATAGTGAACCTTAGTTGTCCTTGTAGTACATGATATATCCTAACACCCGTATATGTGTAGTAAACGAAATTATATTTTAGAAGTAAAATACACGACTGTGGATTATATAAATGTCACTGTTCTTACATAATATGGTAGCAAACAAGATCTCTTATTTAGACAATTGCGTCATTCTTAAAAAAATTGCACCGAATAAAAAATTAAAACGTTATATCGGATTTCCTTTTTTTAATTTTACTTCACAAACTGAATAAAATCCTGAAAACTTGGAGTGTTTCTACATTTCTAATAGACAACTTATTTTATTATTTCCGTCACTATGTTTAATCTCGTTACGTTGTAATATATTATGCATTGCTGATGGCATGAGTCCAGGAAGTGTGCACAATCTACCTGATATTCTTTTGCCTGTTCAATTATTAGTCTAAACAGTAGTAATCGATGATAGCCTATTTCTAACCACGCAGCGCAACGCAATGTGTATTCAAAGAAGAATGTCAAGAAAAGGAGCCCGAAAATACTGATTATCATGCTATAACAATCATCTACTTTTTCATTATTTTTTTTAAATATATATTTGGAATTTACTTGTGAAACAATATACACATAAGAGCAAAGTGACTTACTAGCAATGAAAACGGCTTAAATATTGCAGATGGGGAAAATATCTCGTCAGGTCGTCTAGTCATAAAAACAAGCCTGCTATTGATCACTGGAACAACATCTGCACCTAAACTTCTCTCATAGTTCAGTGATAACAATACACCATTAAGATCTACGTCCTGAAAAATAATAACAACGGTATGTGATTTGCAGGAAATTTGGCTGTATATATCATATTCATGTTAAAAAGTTTGTTTCGTAAAATAAACCACTATGTACCTGATTATGCACCATACCAGCTAGGCCAATAAAACTTTTATTTTCCATACCTCCGAACTTCCCGTCTGGTGATGTTTTCAGCTTGTATCTAGAAAAAGAGAAATCTTATTAAAATAATATTATACAAAACTTAATCAGTGATTTTTTTCCTAATTTTGCTGTTATGAATGGTTTAATAAATTTTGAAGGCATTTGAAGAAAATATACATTAGCTGATCCCTAATTAATAGCTAATTCTTTATTCATCCTAACAATGATAGGGACTAGCTTGGCATAGACAAAAAAAAATAATAATACGCTATAGCTCACCATTGTAATTTTTACTTAATAGTGTTTCCATATGCAATGAATAGATGACATCATTAGCATGCTCATCATCATCATGAAATGAAAATAACCTCATAGACATTCTGCGGGTCGATAAAAATATTATTATATTATACATGTAGCTAATTAGCTGATTAGTATTCTGTATTTGAATCCTGCCTAGATACGAAGAATGCCTTTGAGGTGATTTTCATTTGATGATCACTTTTAAAAATGTGATGTGTGTATGTGTGTGTGTGTACACCAGCGCGCACGCACGCACAGGCAGACACACACACACGCACGCACGCACGCACGCAACACACACACACACACACACACACATAGGAGAGGCTGCAAAGCTTACAGAGAATAAATGTCGTTTTGAGATAGGGTTAAGAACAAAGTAAGTTGTTATTCTTCTTAAATAGCATAGCTTGTCGTCTTTCGGAAATACATACTACTTTCTACATTATTTGCATAAAAATACATTGCACGTTGCGCACATTACAACTAAAATGATTAGTTTATCATCCCAAAATAAATAAATGAATACATAGATATATTTACTTTATGTTGTAGTGATTCGCATATGTAAGGAATATGGAGCCATCTCGCCCTCCTTTTATAACATTTTCTCCATTCTCCTTAATCCCCACATCGAACAATAGAGGAAACTGCCAAGAGAGAAGCATATATTTTTAAGTAAATAATTCAATATTCCTTAATACAAATAGCTCTATCATGCCGTAGTCTTTCATGAAATTTCTCATGATATGTCGGTATTCTTTAATATGTTATTAATAAGAGATAATGCGCAGATGAGAATTTTTCTGCCAGTTAAAGCTGATATCTCTTATTTGCCCTGCAAGTTTTTTTTTTTTTTTTTTAATTTGGAATTTATATTTTTATGGAATGAAACTACCTAAAATAATTTCAGTAAAAAATTAATGATCACTGCATACATAATTAATACACATACCAGCCACTGAAATAGAAAGTTTTATTTTACTTATTATCAGGCGACTGCCAATATTAATAATCGTCAATCTCTGTGCATAATTCAGTGAAATACTGGTAGGGTCAGCCTTCATTCAACCCTTATGTCATAGCTGCACACAAGAAGTTCTGTTTGTCTGTACAAGAGTACTCAAACAACGGTAATCTCATTCCTCACACACTGTCTTACCACCATAGTTACGCCTCTTTGACAATTCAGCGAATCATTTTTCCACTGATTAAATCGTGACTAAGTATTTTGCAAATACGCTGCGTAAGTGACGTTTACATACGTCTCTTTAAGCGTTTGTAATTCACGTAATTCATAATTCAAAATATAGTTTGTAATTCATAATATGGTACACGCATATTCAAATAGGCAAAAAAAAATCGCTTTTTATGTTCATGTTGAATTATCAAATATTTACCCGACAAAGAGATTTTGAAATTAAATTAAATCACTGCTCAAGATATGAATAGTATGAATATTAAAAAATTTTATGAATCTTTGACATATACTTTTATATTAAGATGACATGCTTATCTCTCACAGAATAGTTAATGTTTAACTGGACAAGCAATTGGTGATAAAGTAATGGAGTGGCAATATATACTTATATACTTACATCAAAAAAACCCACATTCAATACTGCTCCTCTTAAATTACTACATCCGTTTAACATGGATGACTTAACCAACTGAAAGTCGTTTGCAACTGTAAAGTCAGCAATTACTTTCTTTGAATTTGAAGGAAGGCATGGCCTTCTTATTAAGAGAATGGAGTAAAACATGCTGTTCTCAGAACATGATAGATTGTTCTTCTCCGCCGATACCTGTAGCAAAATGGAAAGCACAGAGTTTTATAATAGAAATGTATTTCCATAAATGCATTATTTACTGTTACAGAATGGAACATTTATTTAGGTATTTATTCGAAAGCTCTTTTAACGGAGAGAATATTTTTATTTTATTTTTATTTATTTATTTTTGTTTAAGAAAGACGATAAACTCACAAATGAAAGTATTTTTAAAAATACTAATTCTTCCTAATACAACAAGGAAATGCTATCATGAATATGAATGATATAATCACGTAATCACAAGAAAGATATTTATTTAACCAAATATTTTGGTCTGGAAATAGCAGACCATCGTCAGTGGTATTACAAGAATAGAGTAAAAAATACAAGCTAGAATACTAACAATAGATGGTTAAAACTAGAAAATGCCGCGTGATGTTATGTCACTAAGTATGAAACGGAATATTTTGAAGTAGAAACATGATTGAATTTGCTATTAAAAAAAATTAATTAATCAGTAATATTGATTAGACTTTCCAAGATTTTTGATATAGATATACAGTCATTACGATTCGGGTTGGGACGATGGAGCAAGGCCTCCACGCTTTCCTTGAACAAACGTTCGAACCTATAACGGGATCTATGTAAGAGGCGTGTCCTGGACCAAAGGATGCTGTGGTCAGTTTAAATCCCGTGTTGAGCCAATCCAGACTTTTCAGGTTTGTTGTGAAGAATGGATGATTGATGTTCTTGGATTCTTTTTTCAAGAGAACGTCCAGTCTGTCCAAAATAAGAGAGATTACAGTTGCACGGAATTTGATAAACTCCAGGAAGAGATAAAGTTGAGAGTTTGTCTTTAGGAGAAGGAAAATGAGAAGACAATTTGTTAATAGGTGAATACGTAGTTGTTAAATCATATTTCTTTAAAATTCTTGCGATAGGTTCTGAAATACCGGAGATATAAGGAACAGGCACTCGACGTAATGAAACTTTGTTGTTTTGTGGAGGATTATAAGAATTGAGAAGACGTTGAGTACTTTTTTCAGAAAAGCCATTGAGTTTCATGTGTTGTTGGATAGTAGAAAGTTCTTTCTGTAGATAATCAAAAGTAGAACAATTAATTTTGGCTCTTCTGATGAGGCATTTTATAATTCCTGTTTTATGGCATGGATGATGGGCTGATTCTTTAAGAATATAACGACCTGTGAATGTTGGTTTCCTGTATACTGTAGTTGTAAGAATATTTGAAGGTGATCGGATGAGGAGAACGTCTAAAAAGATAACTGGTTGTTTTCTTCTAAATCCATAGTAAACTTTATGCGATAATGCAAGGAATTAATACTATTTAAAATGGAAGATGAAGCGTTTTTGCTGTCAGGCCAAATAGTAAATATGTTATCTATATATCTTACCCAAAAAGATGGTTGAGGGAAAATAGATGCGAAGAGGAAGTGTGAAGTCCTCTTTTTCCGGCTTTAGCCAACTTTTATTTAGAACATTTAGAAAAAGTCCTCTTCGCATCTGTTTTCCCTCAACCATCTTTTTGGGTAAGATATATAGATGACATATTTACTATTTGGCCTGACAGCAAAAACGCTTTACCTTCCTTTTTAAACAGTATTAATTCCTTGCATCATCGCATAAAGTTTACTATGGAATATTAGAAGAAAACAACCAGTTATCTTTTTTAGACGTTCTCTTCATCCGATCACCTTCAAATATTCTTACAACTACAGTATATAGGAAACCAACCTTCACAGGTCGTTATATTCTTAAAGAATTAGCCCATCATCCATGTAAAAAAACAGGAATTATAAAATGCCTCATCAGAAGAGCCAAAATTAATTATTAATTTTTCTACTTTTGATTATCTACAGAAAGAACTTTCTACTCTCCAACAACACATGAAGCTCAATGGCTTTTCTGAAAAAAGTACTCAACGTCTTTTCAATTTTTATAATCCTCCACAAAACAACAAAGTTTCAATACGACGAGAGTCGTATTGAAACTTTGTTGTTTTGTGGAGGATGATTTAACAACTACGTATTCACCTATTAACAAAATTAACAAATTAACAAATTGTTGTTTTGTGGAAATATGATTTAACAACTACGTATTCACCTATTAACAAATTGTCTTCTCATTTTCCTTCTCCTAAAGACAAAGGCTCAACTTTATCTCTTTCTCGAGTTTATCAAATTCCGTGCAACTGTAATCTCTCTTATTTTGGACAGTCTGGACGTTCTCTTGAAAAAAGAATCCAAGAACATCAATCATCCATTCTTCACAACAAACCTGAAAAGCCTGGATTGGCTCAACACGGGATTTAAACTGACCACAGCATCCTTTGATCCAGGACACGCCTCTTACATAGATCCCGTTATAGGTTCGAACGTTTGTTCAAGGAAAGCGTGGAGGCCTTGCTCCATCGTCCCAACCTGAATCGTAATGACTGTATATCTATATCAGAAATCTGGGAAAGTCTAATCAAGATTACTCATTAATTATTTATTATTTTTTAATAGCAAATTCAATCATGTTTCTACTTCAAAATATTCCGTTTCATACTTAGTGATATAAAATCACGTGGCGTTTTCTAATTTTAACGATCTATTGTTAGTATTCTAGCTTGTATTTTTTAAACTATTCTTGTAATACCACTGACGATGGTCAGCTATTTCCACACCGAAATATTTGGTTAAATAAATATCTTTCTTGTGATTACGTGATTATATCATTCAGCCTTATGTCGCAAGTATCCTTGAAACAACATATCATGAATATGTCCATTTTAGAGAAATCTCATTGGGATTATGTGCAAGGATAACAAATTCACAGAAAGTACTGTTTTAACAATAGATAGCACTTAGTTAACATGTGTATTAACTAATTGGAAATAGCATATCATTTTACTGAGTAGCTTCTTACCTTAAGACCTTCTCTTAACCTAGATGAGATAAAAGTAACATAATAAATTCCAGCCATACTCTTTTGGAAACGGCTTAACAATATCCCGGTTGGTAGTACTGAATCCACAAAAATGAACCATCTCATGTAGTATTTTATAGAAACAGGCACCTGAGATAAAGAAAACTGCATGTAACTAGGTTATTTTCAAATTACACAAGGAAAAGCAGAAAGAAAACCATAAGCCTCTTTTTTGGTTTTAATAAAATAAATTTTAAAACAGCTGATCTCTTAACTAGTGAATTTATAAAATATTATCAAGAGTATTAAGACTTCAATGCTATTGATATTGCACTGGTGATATTTGTTTGGCGAACAGTCTGGTTTTAGCATCGAACTGTGCAATTCACTGCTTTTGAAAATAGTTTCTGAAATTTCTTTTCGATATTTCTTTATCTCTAAACAACAGTAAACTGTGCATTATTACACACCAATCAAATCACGGAAGTATTTGAAGTGGATCGTTATCCTACTCTCACCTGTTTTCTGTATTATTTTTCACGCACTGACTCAATTTCTACTGTACATATTTTCTGTGGTTACTAATCATTACAACTGACATCACAAATTTCTATCCAATACTCTTTAGCAAACTGAGCCTGTATAGGTTAGTGGAAGTGGGGCATAAATCCTTTGCACTAGGCCGCTTAAAGATACATCTAAGTTCAAGTTAGTTGCAGAATAGAAGAATTTTATTCTAAGCCTTTCATCGACCTGTTCCCGAGTCGATCTCTGGAATGTTCAAGCGGGGATTTTTTTTCACGTGAACTCAAAAAAAAATCAATCGTAGAAGCCGCATTATTTCAGCCAAAAACATATTCTTTTTGTGTTCGGTGCAAACGGATGGCGGCACTTGTTTGCCCATTGCCCCGTTTGCCTCTTATGATAAATGATAGCCTTTGGCCAAGTATCTTTGATCAGGGTGAATATTGAACTGCCAACTCAATCTCCCAACCTGAGATAGGATTAAAAGGTCTTGAGTTTCCTGTAAGGGAATAAAATGTCTTAGTTGATTTTTTTTTAAAAAATGTATACTGTTTTACAATTTAATTCCAAAATTTCTTCTGTGCGTTATGTTTTCTGCTTTAAAAGAGCCCAATCTCTCTCTCTCTCTCTCTCTCTCTCTCTCTCTCTCTCTCTCTCTCTCCCTCCCTCTCTCTCTCTCTCTCTCTATCTCCTTGAAAAGTTGTGGTAACAAAAAAAAATATATATTTACCATGTCTAAGTATTCTAATGTGTTTTCTTCATTCTTCGATAGATATATCACAAGCAGCTTCTGAATATCTAAAGAGTATCGCTTCTGAGTGAACGGATTATAGATGGCATTAAGCATGTTGAGTCCGTGTCGAAGGTCAAACATAATAAAGGAATATCTCTGCATGGATAACTCAGTTGTTATACAGGAAAGCATTCCAGAGTCTGTAAATATATAAATGATATTTCAATGAAACAAACCACGCCAGTTATGTTCAAAGTTATACTGTTTTAATGAAAGAAAATAGAATCCGTTATTATCTTTCTTGAGCAAATTGTCACTTGTTGATCATTGCGTGTAGCAATTAATTTTCTTAATTAAAAGGAAAATAGTTATTCACTGCTTTATTAATTTTTAGTCTTAAATTATACAGTAAAATTAGAATTAAAAATAAATCCACCATAAGCCTTTTCCAGCCTATCGATTAAGCATAAAATTTATCATCCAAAATATCAATGTTACATACGATTGTGTGAAAGTTTACAATTATTAATTTACATGTAACTGGTACGGACTACATGAATGCATTCAGTTTCCTTAATCTCTATAAGAGTGTTTTATAATTTTATTTCTGATGTTCTCAGAAATGTCAATGTTTATTTCTGATGCCAAATTTGATTCAATGAATCAAATTTGGCATCAGAAATGCCAAATTTGATTCATTTTCAAATTAGTGAGTGCTCTTTTCATTCCTTAGACGGATATATATTATTTTATCACTGGATCACGAGTGAGCGAATATACTGCTTATACTTCATGCGTGTCATGAAATACGATTGACCGAAGTACTGAACTTCTAATAATGTAACTATACAGGTCACCTCAGAAAGAGTTTATGTACTCCGCATAGTGACTAAAGAGAGTTTTCGTTTTTGTCATTTGTGATTTGAATACACATCGATAACTTTCCTATATTCGAAATAAATATAGTGGACAAGTTTCCTGAGAATGTATACCACTTTTTGTAATGTGCCGTTTATGGAGATTATTGGGAGTGGGGATATTTTTACCGAAAGAGGGATTGAAATGACTCAACTAGAAATGAGATATACTTCCCTTGTTTATCTAACTTGAACGTCAACCGACATTCAAATAGCTTCCTTTTCGAGTAAGATTTCGAATATTGTAGCAAGAGAATGTTTATTTTCAAGCAAATACTGTATAGATTGCTCATTTGAATGCAGTAATTATTTAAAAAAAAAACGTTTCTGAAAAATAAGATTAAAATAACTCAGATTGCTATTGAATTTTCTCAAGATTTTGGTGATATATATATACTTGAGAATGAGCAAAATTTTTAAAACAGTGAAATAATATATTCCAACAATTTTAAAGAGCAAGTAATACAAATATATTTATTCGCCAATTCTACATTCCAATAACAGAAATGACGATAATGTAATTGTATAGAAATCTTATAAATTCTAGGAGAGAGTAATTGGAACCGCTTGGTTATCAAATCAATAGCGTATCCACACTCCAACCACCAGTTATGGATATCAATACCCTGAGGACATTGATATTGTTTTTCCTCTTAACTCATTTTTCCTCTTCTTCGGTCATTCCTTCTTCTGCTGGTTTCTGTATCACAATCTACATTTTTTCATGTTCACAAGTCAAATGTGAACATGTTCTTATTTCCATCCACTTCACTAGTGTGCTATAGGTTAACCAACCGTTAGTGGATAGGTTTCCCCCATAAACAATGTTACCTATTCCTATGATACTTGGATATTTACTGCAAGGATAGAGAATATAATTACAGATTTTGAATGGAAAATCCTTACAAAAATAGTTTGCTCCGTGAATAATGGTCACTGAAGGATCGGATACAACCATGAGTTATATTAACATTATAAAGACTCCAGAGTATCTTGTATAAGTAACTGCAAAGTTTCAGAGGATAGGACAAGTGAAAGAATGTCAAATGTACATTACAGAACTCCTAATGTAGATTTTTAACTTATCACTAATGACAGGCAGGTTTCCATCGTATTGGAAGAAGGCCACAGTTTTATCAATTTACAAAGAGGGAAACAAAAATGACTTGTAAAATTACAGACCGATCTCCCGTCCACCGGAATTTTCGAAAATATTCGAGAATTGGTAAAAATTAGACTCATAAAATTTTTGAACAAAAGTAAACTCTTTACAAAGAGTCAGTTTGGGTTCAGACAAAAGTTTAGCACAGAAGATGTTTTTTGAATTTTAAGAGCACAGTTTTTGCCTCTCTAGATGATCGTAATCTAATATTAGCAGTGAGTTTAGATCTACACAAAATTTTGACACACAATTTATTGCAGGACTTCTTAAAAATACGAGGTCCTGCAATAAACTGATCCGTTAGATATATATATATATATATATATATATATATATATATATATATATATATATATATATATATATATATATATATATATATATATATATATATATCTAACGGATTTTTACCTATATTACCTATTTTTACCTATATATATATATATAGGTAAAAATCTAAAAAACAATATAACGAATACATTAATTTCAACAAAGATATTTTCTTTAGTAGACATAAGAGCATAAAAGAGATAGTTCTAAATCAAATAAAGAAGCAATTCAAGCATTATACTTATTTATATAAGTATAATGCTTGAATTTCCAGAAATATTCAGTATAATAGCTTTAAGAGTAATAAGTGAAATCAACTCAATCAAATATTTAAAAAAACTCTAATCGAATAATATTTATTTCTCTACGGATATGACGATTATCTGTTCAAAATAATCTCGTATATTATTGATTTTAGATAAATGTTTCTAGTATATGTTTATTAAGATCTTTTATTTTATTCAAAAGTGTATCATTACTAGTATGCGATGCACTCTGAACAAGATCAAGATCAAGATCAAGTTAAGATAAGGAATCGTGACGTGATTGATTGTGATGACGTCATTGTATGTGATGTCATGAGATTGGAATATTTGAAATTTCCCGTGGGAAGATGTGTGAGTGACGTCAGTTCTTGTGTTGTGGTTCGCATAAGTCATTATGGGTGATGTTAAAGATAAAGATTCGTGTCGTGATTGGTGGGAAAGTTTGAACAAGATCAAGATAAGTTATCGTGTAGTGGATGTGTGTTGTTATCAGATGAAGAGAAGTGACGTTATTTGTTAATTGTAAATGAGTGATATTGTTAGCTGTATATAAGTGACGTTATTGTTTTGAATGGAAAAGGAAGATATTAGTGGATAAGGATTCGTGGCTTGATTGGTGGGATACTATGAACAAAGTAGGGGTAGGGTGAATGGGGAAACAACATCGGTGTCATGGATATGTGTTGTTATGAGTTGTAGATAAGTAAATGGTTTTCGTATGGCATTATGGGTGATGGATAGTATAAGATAAAATTTGGAATGTTTGAAATTTCGCTGGGGGCGTCCCTTCAGTCATGGACATCATGTGGTGTGTTTTGTTCGCATAGAGCATTTGGTGTTTTAAAGATAAGGAGTCGTGACGTTATGTGTTTGGAGATTTCTGGGGAACATATGTCTCTGTCATATCACATATTGTTTTGATTTGCCAATGGAATTGTGGGCGATATTTTTGTGATATGATATCTTGGAATATCCCAGGGTGTCAAACATCCGTCATTGTCATCAAGTTTTGTGTTTAGTTGGTTATAGATAGCAGTACTAATTTTTCATTACAGTTTGAGGTATTTCTTTCCTGTTAAAAGACTATGGGATTTCTTAGAGTATAATGGAGTCTAGTGGCAGCAGCGTTTAGGCTTTTCTGAATAATTTAATTATATGCAGGTGTCACTCAAACACACACATGTCTTTTTCCATAGCTCCTATGTATTTTATTCTATATTCATATTCTAAAGACTTTGATAATTCTTAGAGTAGAGTCATGATGTCTGCATTGTTTAGGATTTTCGGTATAATTTATTTATATGGTGGTGTCCCCCCCCACACACACATTAGACATGAAAATTCACTAATGTCTCCATGGTGATACTCTAATATGTACCCTATGATTTATCTTATGAAAAAAAAATATTCAGTATTAGGATTGAGCTTACCAAAACATACGAGTAGTGTTATTGAAATTATAAATATCACTTGTCATGTTTAAGTTAAAAAAAAAGTTTAACTTAGATTTCTTCCCAGAACGGGACGACTTGGAACTATCTAGGTTTTCTGAATATTCTAACAGTTGATTTTTAACATATATTCCCAGCAAAAAACACAAACATAAGGTCTGAAAATGCAGTTGACTCTTTTTTCCTTATAGTTACTGTACATGTCGTTCATGTCTTTCGCACCCTGTCTCATACTATGTTTTCCCACGGGTTTTATCCAAATGACATCATAGAGTTGAAGTCTAAAGTTGAGGGTACATGTTACTTCATCTTTGGAATTCAGGGTATTGTTAGAGTATGGAATTTTGACAAGTGAAACAAGTGTTTTTTTTTAACTTAGCGGGATTCCCAAAACACTACAACACACAAACTTTAAAAAAAAAAACAATACATATAATTCTAATCAATAAATAAATTGTGTTAATTTCTTTTCCCTACTCTGTAGATTTCGATATGAATTATGTTAAACCGTTTTATTTCCTTTGCTTTTTTGTAGACCCTACTTGTGAAATTTTCAGGGCATTTGCACTGATGTTCATTTATCTTGAAGATGCCTGACTCATTTCTGGTCATTTTGTTTTCGCTCTCTTTCAGATACTATGGAAACATTAGTTTAGATATTTGTAAATCATTAATCACTTCCTTTCACAGATGTATCGCGTTATTCTTCAAAGGTAAAATTTTCCGAGGGTTGTGGTGTTTCTCACGATTTCTGATGTGACTAAATGTTTTCGAGGTGATACATGAATTGTTTACACTAGTTTTTGGTAACAAAGGTTTGGAATTTGACCTCATGTGATCGATGAGCACTAAGTTTTTCGTTGTCATGTGTTCTCGTTATTGATTTTCCATTGGTTCTAACTTTTTATAAATAGACAGTAACGGGTTCAGAGATTTTTCAAATATCTGGAAGATCTATATGCAGTCAGAATTTTGTAGTTCCAGGATGAGTTATTCTGGAGGAAATATAAGTTAATGTGTTTATCATGTCAATGTCATTCAAAATATTAATATTAGTTGAGTTTTTTTTCTTTTTTAGTGAATACATTAGCGAATTTTTAGTTTTAATAAGCGAATTTTGTCTGCGTTTTAATAAGCGAATTTTGTCTGCGTTTTAATACAGGGTGTCCCAAAATTCACGCAAGAAATAATATTGATAGAAAACAC